>NW_026877709.1:0-226848 GCF_032173495.1 Musca vetustissima | reverse complement strand
ACACAACATAGCATAAGAATCATATATGCCATCACCTCATGGATAGGACTCCCCAAGCTACACGATCTAGGGAGAGAAGTCCCTGGATACGAGAGAGAACGGAATCAGTGGCCCAAGCTATGTGCCAATACCACGTTCTTGGGGTCCACCCATCACCTATCGCAGCAGAAGAACGATAGCGGCCTCAATTCATATAGGGCCCGAATTACTTACCAGTAATCTGTCTCAAGAATCTATTTAGTTGCAGCCGATCCAGATTACAACCTTTTTGAACAATGAATGAGCTCGGGAGCTGAGCTGGTATGGTTTCATCTAAAGCAAAAGATTACATTCAGTATAAGATCTCAGTCGATCAATTTGGACAACCGTGGTAAATGACCATAAGTTATCAAGCGAAGCTAAACTAATGAGAGTGACCTTATTGAAATTAGGTGACCTTATTGAAAAAGGTATTAAAATCAAGAATGTAATTTGATGCTACTATTTACAAAGTATTTAGATAAGTAACAAATAAGTTCGAATATTAGGTTGGGGAAAAAGAAATCCATTAGGCCGGTCGTCGAAAATGTCGATAAAATCGGAGAAATTATCAAAGTTGATGGGCATGTTAGCAGTCGTAACATCACCCAGGAGCAAAAAAATTGAACTTAAAACTTTTAAACCATTTACACAGAGCTGGATTCAAAAAGGAGCTCGACGTTTGGGTGGCACACCAATTAACAGATGGAATTAGGTAGATCAAACAGAATGAGATAGAACCATTTTTAAACGGATGGTAACTGGATACAAGACAACGCTTGGACCGCACACATCTGCAGTGACTCGCCAGAAACTTCGAGAGATTGCTTGGGAAGTTTTTAAGCATCCGCCGACTACTAGAGTTATTTGCAAATATCAGGACTTCTATGAGAGAGGCATTATGAAGTTACCTTTAAAATGGCAACAAATCATAATACAACACGGTGCATATTTGGCCCAAGTCCTATATTTCATATAAATATAATGGATTTCTTTTTCCCCAATCTAATATTTAAATGCTAAATCACACTAAGTGTTTACACAATCGACATTACACAATTTTGACATTGGAGCAACGCGTTAAACTAAGCGACTATATATCACCGATCCAGAGATTTGACGATGTAGATGTCGTTATTCCTAGTAGAGACGACTGGAACCGAAGTAACCCTCCTTTGGACAGTCTGACCTTCTATACAGACGGATCCAAGATGCAAGAAGGTACAGGTTCGGGCGTCTACTGTGAAAGGCTAGGCCTTGAGTTAACCTACAAGCTGGATCGCAACTGTAGTGTTTTACAAGCTAAAATCTTCGCGATTTGGAAGGCAGCGGAATTTATAAAAAGTCTGGATGCAGAGGTAGTTGAACCGGTGACTATCTTTGTGGATAGTCAAGCGGCTCTTAAAGCCATTAAATCTTGTTATATCAAATCTTCTCTCCCATACAGATCTGTCCTTATCTCTTCTCGTAGATGATCACAACGGACCTAACCGGTCGCAGAGTGCTGCAGCCACATAAGTGACTGTACATCCCCAAACCTAACATAACCTACACAATCGAAAATAAAATACATAAATATAACAAAACCAGTGAGCGGAGCAGTATAGTCGGACGGGGCCGACCATACGATACCCTACACAACTTCCACAACAAAATCTAAATTTCTGCGGTTCCATATTCTGAGATTGGGCAATATTTCGTGATATTTGCACACTTTTGACTGGTTAGAGGTCAGCAAATATTACTAATAATCGAAAAGTACAAATAATTAATTTTTCGGTCCACTTCATCCGAAAAATTATTATCTGATCATCACCTAACATTTTAGGCGTTGTCCTTGACCATAACTCGAACCTCATGCAACATTTCAAAGCGATCTGCGCTATATTTCCGCCCTCCAGTGTGGTAATAGGTTACTAAATAATATATGAATACGTAAACACCTGTAAATATTTAAGTTTAACTCGCGCATCCGAGTATCTACGACTATATAATTGGTATCAATTTAAAGGTCAACCACTCCTCTTGGATATACTATCAACTTCTAGCATCTATGTCCTTCAGTGATGATCCATAACTGTGGCCTGTATCGTGTTTACAAATTATAATGGACACACGGACGGACGGACGGACGGACACACATGTCCAGATCGACTCAGCTAGTCGGGATATGACGATCGGTATACTTAGTTGACAACATTAGTGTGTAGGGTATAAATAGCGTTGATCCGTTTTCAATTTTTATTTATTTTTAAAACACAATATGTTCCGATCTGGCGAATATGTCATACTTTTTTTTATTATAGAAGCTAAATATATAATTGTAATAGAATTTTTACAGCACGAAAATCCAAATTGATGTTACTTCCAGATAATAATAAATTTAAATCAGTTCTTTGTTTCGTAACGAAGTCTGCAGTAAGTGCTAATCCCACGTTTAAGTATCGTTTATCATCGAATAAATTTAGCGAGATATTTAAAGTGAAATAGAATCTTGAGCCATGGATGGGAAACCAAATACTCTATTATTCAAATAAAATGTTCTGGCCTTGAAACCACAATTCTGCTTCGGAATTATTGTGACTCCTAGAAATTATGTATTTATTTTTAATATCATTTTAAAGATAATTCCGATCATCCAACCCTGAGCAAAATTCAATGACTGAAGGCACAAGGTTCTCTTGTTCTTTGCATTTAGTTTTGTTTTTATTTTGTTATCATTCATGGCAAATTGACTGAGAATAAAACAAACACACACATCCACAACAGACAGACAGACGGACACATAACGACACATTTCCCAAACGATACACGTACATTGTGCCAGCCACACTTCCGTAATATTCATCGTGTTCCACGGCATCATCTCTCCATCCACCGGCTAACAATGATGAATCACAAATGAATATAAGCCGTTGATTTGCCTGCCGGCATTGACCAACCAAGCCGACTCTACTCCACTCGTAAATTACGCTTTTGTAAAATATTACAAAATGCTGTAGTGAAACGAATCGAATCGAAGCTAAACGCTACTGGGAAAAATGCATTTTGAAGAAGATTTCATTGACCTTTCTTTCCTGCATAAGGTTTGAGTTGTTTTTATCTTTTACGTGTTAGAATGCCGTTTGACGTTAATTTATAATGAATTGCATAGTGTTGTTGTTTTTGTTTTCGAAGGGGGGCATGATAGATGAGAGAAGTATTGATGTAAATTGGATGTTGAGTTTGATAAGGATTTGAAAATTTGTTAAGGATGTTAAAAAAAAATGTAACAGATGTTATCATTGCATCGCATTTAATTTATTGAAATAAGTGGTTCAAGAGAAGGATTACTTTGCTGAAAATGAAATTATTGTAATTTATTTTAATTGCATTTGAATATGTGTACATATAAATGTGGGGGGCATATTAATTGTAGGCTTATTCCTTGAGTAGAGAATTTATTTTCGCAATTAATATACAGTTAAAGGCATAATTATTTTGTCAATTTTGGATTGGTTACATTATTTGTGAATATTTGAAAACTTTTTCAGAAGAAATTTTTTTCTAACCTTACCACTATGGGATATATTAGCTTGGGGAAAAGAAATCCATTATGGCTGTACTGATAGATTTCCCGTTGGAAGGGTGACATTTCGCAATAAATAAAATTATTTTGCTGTTTTTTTTCAGGGTGTTAAAAATGGAAGCGGACAAAGAGAAAATTCAATACATTTTACAGTTTTTCTTTGACAATGGCGAGAATGCAAGCCAAGCGGCTAAAATTGAGAATGGTGTTTATGGTTCCGATACTGTAACAGCCAATTATGTGTAATTTTGGTTTCTTAAATTCCGTTCAGGAATTTTTGATGTTAAAGATGCCCCTGGCACAGGTAGGCCGGTCGTCGAAAAAGTCGATAAAATCGGAAAAATAATCGAAGTTGACCGGCATGTTAGCAGTCGTAACATCGCCCATGGGATATAAATCGACAATAACTGTTTTAAACCATTTACACAAAAAATGGATTTATTTTTCCCCAACCTAACGAAATATCCCACTTTTGGATGGGATATTATGTTTTGATGAACTTTGGAAACATATTTTTACTGTCATGGTAAGATATCACATTTCCAAGACAGGTTTTTGGCCATATTAGTCCGAATTTAGATTAGGCGAGTTTACTTGCGGCAAGTCTTTGTTTGTAGGAGAGAGGGGCAAGGGGAATAGAAACTGAAAAAATTGCTCGTACTGGCAATTTTGTGGCAATTCGTTTTATGTATTTTGTTTGTAGTGTCAGTAATTTGAAATACCAATCCAAAACATTATCACAAAATGTCAAAAAACGAAATTATTTTCGAAACCGAATTGCCTTGTATAGACGCATGTAGAAAGTTCAAAAGAGAACGATAAGAATTGCCGCAAGTAACCAAAATACCGAAAATTGTGGGGTACCCTTATATGGGAGCTATGCCTAAACGTGGACCGATATATCCCATCTTCGAACTTGACCTGCCTGTAGACAAAAGACGACTCTATGCAAAATTTTGGCGATCTATCTCAATTGGTTTAGACGCTAGAGTGATTACAACAGACGGATCAAGAATATATATACTTTATAGGGTCGGAAATGATTATTTCGATTATAATGAAAAAGCTTTCTGCTAGATGGGTGCCGCATTTGTTAACAGCCGATCAAAAACGCATAAGAATGAACATTTCTCACGCTTGTTTGGATAGTTTTAAGCGAAATTAAATGTGTTATCTAGATAGATATTTGAACCAATTTTAAAAACCCCATTCACATACCATTCTGAAATCAATGAAATTTGCATGTCAAACGGGCAGACTTGGATTCTTTGGTGTACCAGTTGTATGAAATCGAGTAACATTATGTATGAGCTATATATAAACACATGGACCCAATTGAGCAACTTTGAATAAACCATTATTTTTATTATCACTCCAAATTCAGAGGGTATTAACTCTGCGCCATTTACTTAAAATCGAACGAAAATATAAGACCTATATCAAAATCTGATCATCATTCACGGACGAAACTATATATGTGAGCTATATCTAAGTCTGAACCGATTTTAACAAAACTTCGCAGACATTAGTATGGACCTAATTCAGTACTCTGTGCAGAAATTTTATCTCAATCATATAGTTTCGCCGGATTTGTGTATCATTAACCAAAAATCGGACGAAACTTTATATGAGAGTTATATCTAAATCTGAACAGATTTTAACAAAAGTGCAAAAGGATAAAACAATAAATTCGGAGTACTATTGCAACCTTTTGGATCAATTAAATGTATAAATTCAAGAAAAACGTCCTGGCTTACAACACAAAAAATAATTTTTCATCAATACAACGCACCAGTGCACAACAGTGTTTTAACATTGCCTAAAATCAACGAATTAAAGTATGAGTTATTAACCTGATTTAGTTCACAGTGACTTTTACTTTTTCCCAAATCTAAAAAAATCCTTGCTGTCGCAAGCGTTTTACCTCAAATGAAGAAGCAATTGCAGTTGTAAACCACTATTTTGAAGATCTTGAGGAAAACTAGGGATACCTAGTCGAGCGCAAAAGTCGACTTTTAGACTTTTCGATTTTTGCCTCTGACCAAAAAGTCGATTTATAGACTTCAAACTTCGATTTATAAACTGTTCAAAATCGATTTTCGACTTTTACTGACTTCTGCAAAATCGACTAAAAATTTGATTTTTTATATAAATTATTGTGAACAGATAATGTAATGTTCCCGAAAGTGCAATTTTTGAGCAATTTGAGCTTTGTGATAAAAAACCAAGTATTTATGAAGAAAATCGAAAGTCGATCTTGAAAAGTCGACTTTGCGATTTTCTCATAGATCAAAATTCGACTTCGACTTTTAAACTTTTTAATACAAAAAGTCGATTAATCGATTAGTGGAAAGTCGGTTTACTTATCCCTAAGGAAAACTATTTCAATCAAGGGATAATTTTGCTAGAAAAGCGTTGGACTAAGTGTATTGAAGTTCCATAAATTATTTTGAAAAATAAAAATATTTTTGAAAAAAGTTTCCGAACCACCCTCGTATTTTTAGCCCCTCTATCATATTTTTTGGAATTTCATACAAACCCTTTTTTGTATGGCACAGTGTAATAATTAAGATATACAAAACATTTGGAATCTGGCTGCATGTTAATTGGGACTAAAACCTATACTAATACTTCTATATATAGGGGCTATGTCATAACATGAACCTACGTGGAAAATCATCGGTAATGTTTTCACTCTACGAGATTTTGGCATTCCAAATTACAGTCGAGGGAAATTAAGCTAAAATTTTCGAAATATCGAAAGTGTGACATTCATACGAAATCTATGACAAATCATAGATCTATATCCTCTAAGAGTCTGGACTACCAAATATCAGCCTTCAAAACCGCGAAGTTGCAAATTACTGACCGATATACCACATTGCAATACCAAACATCCTATACAACATTTCAAAGCAATATCTTGATTATTGCTATGTCATACGTCATATATACCATATGGGATCTCCTACTAATATACGGGTAAGAACCCTAAAAGTGGCAATATCATAACATGAACTTGTATTGAACATATTCTGTCAGCAGCTGTCTTATCCTCTGAACACCCGAAATTCCATATTAAAGTGACATCGATTGGACAATGAAGCTAGAACCGCGAAAACATCATAAATTCGACAGGATATTTTTATGTAAAAAATTAGGTAAACATAAACCAAAATAGATCTCTTCTGTTTTCTTCGAGTAAGTATTATACCCTCCATATTACTACGATTTATTGGAATATAGGGGGAGGTGCCGTTATATGGGGGCAATTGTGAACAGACCGACAAACGTATATGCATGCATCGAATGGAATTTCTCCTTGTTCCGACAAACGAATATGCATGCTTCGAATGGAATTCGGTCTTGTTCCATAATATATCACCCAGTATGGGGATTTCTTAATTTATATCTGATTTTAGTAACATCCAATTAATTTTCTCAATTCTCTTAGCTGACAACCCGCATCTAGACTTATTATATTTAAAGGTGTAAATGTTAGAGCATGAAGGTTACGTACACGTTAATTAGCATCAGATAATGGGGTTCATATTTATATATTTAATAGATATGCTCATGCTACAATTATATTTGTGTCAACAACATCTGGAAACATTTACAAGTAACAGACGAAGCAACACTCTTCGCCACTTCGCAACACATGCTACTGCAGCTACTACTCGCTCAATCAATATTCTTGTTGTCATCGTTGCCTTAACTATTTTTAGAGCCTCCAGCAGCGAACTCCGGGCTGAACAATAGCAGCAACAGCGTTCGTTGGCAAATATAAATTAGCTGTTGTTAAGACCCGGGGATTAGATGCATTTACATTGCACATAATAATTGGCAGCATTGTCATTGGTGGTGGGATAGGTCAACCAACTCTAAGGCGACATTGTGCAGCATGTATACTAAATAATAAAAAACATGGTGGTAGTGCCGATGATGGTGATATATTACCCTTTGCAATTATATGTATTTGTGTTGTCAACAACAACAACAACAAAAAATAGAAAATCTTCTTAAATTTACAATTTAAAGAGAACAGCAATTTTTCAACGCAACGCGATGCCACAACAACAAGTGTGTGCCACTGAACTTAAGACCTAGCCAAAGAATGGTAACAGTGTAAAAAATAAAGCAGAGTCTAGTGTTGAATTTCACACGCCTCTTCTGCACAAAACTTGTCATAGTTGTAAGGAAAAATTGACACTTTAGCCCGCGGGTACTGCCGGCGCCATATGTCAATTTTTCGTTGACATTTCTATATGCGCACAGAGGAGACAGAGAAACAGATTCAGCAGCACAGCCGCCATGCCACTGTCAAATGTGTAAATGACGCGAAAGGCACTTGTAAGGGCTTTTTGAACTGTACGTAACGTCGCTGTGCTTTACTTTACTGAGGAGGATTTATTTTACACTTCATCATGTACGCCGTTGGCTATTTTCAGGCATTATATTTTTTGTTTATTTGTATTAAGCATTCGATTCGTATTTCTTAGCGAATATGTATCAATGTAACCTGTGTACAAAACTATGTATATACAGTAGTTTTCGTTTATAGTCCACAACTATAGTTGCACAACTTTTGTGGACTATAAGCGAATTTGGACAATATCCGAATTTCGTTTTAAGTCCATTACTGGATTATAACTGAATCGTGATATAATACACGTCATGGACTATACACAAAACATGTACTTTTCTAAATAAAATTTAAGTTTATTAAAACAAATTCATATATTTATTTAAAATAAATAAATTGTTTAAACAATAACCACTGCATTCTGGCCACGCATTTCATTAAACCATATAAGAAGCGTCTTTTCAATATCAGGGTGATCACCTTTTCTTTGACGCAATGTTTTTAGATTGCACGAATTGGAAGCTTTTTTAATTATACCCTACACAACTATGTTGTCAGGGTATTATAGCTTTGTGCAGCCCCAAATGTTTGTAACGCCGCGAAATATTGGTCCTAGAACCACCTTTAAGTATACCGATCGTCATATCTCGACTAGCTGAGTCGATCTAGACATGTGTGTCCGTCCGTCCGTCCGTCTGTCCATTATAATTTGTAAACACGACACAGGCCACAGTTATGGACCAATCTTCACGAAATTTTGCATGTAGGATGGGTTCTGGCCAATGAAGACCCCTATTGTTTTTGGAAAAGATCGGTTAATATTTAGGGGATGAAATGGACCAAATACTAAATTTTTGTCGGTTTTTCTGGTCGCTCCAGAGGCCGCAATTATAGCCCAAACACCGCGAATTTTTGCATGGAGAAGGGGATCGGGTCAGAGAATAAGCATGCCTGTTTTTATAGAGATCGGTCAATATTTAGCGGGTCAAATGGACCCTGACTTTTGTGTGAAAAATGACAAAATTTGTATTCTATAGCGTATATATTTACCCCTGAAGGACATAGACCCGAGCAGTTTATATTATATCCAAGAGGAGTGGTTGACCTTTAAATTAATACCAATTATATTGTTGTATGTGCTCGGATGTGGGAGTTACACCTAAATATTCACAGGTATCTCCGTATTTGTATATTATTTAGTAACCCATTATCACTCTAGAGAGCGGAACTATAGCGCTGATCGCTTTGAAATGTTCCCTGAGGTTCCGGTTATGGTCAAGGACAACGCCTATAATTTTCGGTGATGATCAGATAATAATTATACCCTACACAACTATGTTGTCAGGGTATTATAGCTTTGTGCAGCCCCAAATGTTTGTAACGCCGCGAAATATTGGTCCTAGACCCACCTTTAAGTATACCGATCGTCATATCTCGACTAGCTGAGTCGATCTAGACATGTGTGTCCGTCCGTCCGTCCGTCTGTCCATTATAATTTGTAAACACGATACAGGCCACAGTTATGGACCAATCTTCACGAAATTTTGCATGTAGGATGGGTTCTGGCCAATGAAGACCCCTATTGTTTTTGGAAAAGATCGGTTAACATTTAGGGGATGAAATGGACCAAATACTAAATTTTTGTCGGTTTTTCTGGTCGCTCCAGAGGCCGCAATTATGGCCCAAACACCGCGAATTTTTGCATGGAGAAGGGAATCGGGTCAGAGAATAAGCATGCCTGTTTTTATAGAGATCGATCAATATTTAGCGGGTCAAATGGACCCTGACTTTTGTGTGAAAAATGACAAAATTTGTATTCTATAGCGTATATATTTACCCCTGAAGGACATAGACCCGAGAAGTTTATATTATATCCAAGAGGAGTGGTTGACCTTTAAATTAATACCAATTATATTGTTGTATGTGCTCGGATGTGGGAGTTACACCTAAATATTCACAGGTATCTCCGTATTCGTATATTATTTAGTAACCCATTATCACTCTAGAGAGCGGAACTATAGCGCTGATCGCTTTGAAATGTTCCATGAGGTTCCGGTTATGGTCAAGGACAACGCCTATAATTTTCGGTGATGATCAGATAATAATTTTGGAATGAAGTGGACCGAAAACTTAATTTTTTGTGTTATTTTCGAGTCGAAAGCCGAACATCACAACACAACTTACTGTGAAGGGAATCTGGACAATAGCTCTACTGAATACTCGTAATATTCGGAAAATATGTCAATGTTGAGGAAGATGTGCTGTTTACCTCTAATCGGGCAAGAGGGTGCAAATATCACGAAATATTGCCCAGGCTCGGAATAAACATCCGCAGAAAATTTGAGTTCCGTGGTAGTTGTGTAGGGTATCGTATGGTCGGCCCCGTCCGACTATACTGCTCCGCTCACTGGTTTTTGAACTATTTTTGATTATTTTATAAACTGTTGATTTATTTACTCTATACTTGGCACTCAGTTGTCCACATTTCATATTATTTTCTTCATAGTCTTTCAATAATTTTAATTTTTTCTCCACACTCAATGTAACGCGCGTACCCATTTTCACAACTTCTACGAATCTAGCAATTTTTGACATTTATAAATGTTGCCAGAAATCCAAATGCCATTCAAGTTCAAAAAACTGAGTGGCCTATATGAAAATTTCAAAAAACAGGTGCCAGAAATCCAAATGTTTTTGGCCTTTAAGCGAAATGGACTATAAGCGAAAACTACTGTATATATATGGGTGTTTATATTATAACTATATGATTACTACCCATCAAATAATATATTATTGCATTTTGTTTCCGATTTGTGTTATATATATATATATATATACTGTTGACACAAACTAAAGCAACTGATATTGCGACTGTATCTTTTGTACTGTACTGTAACTTAACAAAGTGTACTGTAACTTTTTTACAATTTTTTCAGAAATAAATAGGTAACAGAAAAAAAACAGAAATTATAAACACAAAATTCATTTTGAAATAAAAAATATTCTATGGAAAACTAAATGGGCCCGAGTTTGCTAATCAAAACTAAAACAACTTTTTATTTTTTTATTTTAATTTTAATAAGTAGGGGAGAGGGGGGCACCTTTGAACACCTATTTCTTTCAAGCCTTATAAAATTTTGTATTTTATAATGTTTGGTATCTTTTAAATTTTAACTAATAGTTACATATGTAACCTTTAAAATGAATATACATATGAAATACTTTAAGCTTGATAAATATATTTTATTACTGTTTTAATGGACGAAGTCATTGGGGTAGCTTTGAACAAGGGTCGGCATTTTTGAACGACATGGTTTTTTACAGTGTTTATGTTCAAATATATATGTTTTTTATTCATAGATATCAGAAATGCATTTATTTATTAAAAATGTAAAAATCCAAATCAAAATTTATTAAAACATATAATGACTTAAAAACATAAATTAATATGCTGAAAAATGCAGTTAATTTCGTAATCATATTAACCCATTTGAAATTTTGAGAAATGGAAGCCAAAAGTTAAAAACTCCCTTTTTTACTGGAGTTTGTTACGCATGTTCAAAGGTGCCCCAACTGTGGCATTTTACGGAAATTTATAATAACTTTTTTTGTAGGAAATAAATATGAAAGAAGATACATTAGTTATGTTTGAAATGATTGTTGGAATGCAAAAAAATTGTTTAACGAAAGAAAACGATCACCGAATTCTCTCTGCGCTCTTACAACCAACAAATAAAAGGTTTACACTGGCACTGCGAAAACATGGTCACCCATGTACATTTTGTCGACAACTCAAAAAGATAGCCAAAGTGGTTTACGCAGATGGAGAACAAGATTGCCATATACAAAAATGTGGTTACTGGTTGGTTAAACCGAGATTTTAAGAGCGCTGTTCAAAGGTGCCCCCTCTCCCCTACATTTAGCTAGTAATCGACATCGTAACCGTTTTTTTTATGTTGATTACGGCAGCAGAACTGAGGGACACTGAATCAATAAAATGCCCAATTTCATCCTCTCACGGTAATTTTTTTTCTGTCTGAGTCTTTAATATTAAACATTAATTTATCGAAGAGCATTTGCGAAACTCTTTTCAGAAATTAAAGAACTTTCTTGGTAGTTTCCGGGCATGTAGCCCTGATACCTGTTTGTACTGTAGAGTTTTGTGAACCAAACATTTTGACAATTTCCTCCAATTTCCATTAATGTTTTTGCTTTTTTAAGGAAAGTGATTTAAAAGTGAAAATAACCAACACGATATACATATCTATTTTTGAAAAAGTTATGCGGCATTTATTAACCTTGCGTAGTTGCTTTAGTTTCGGCCACCAGAGTATATTTGATTATACCCTACACAACTATGTTGTCAGGGTATTATAGCTTTGTGCAGCCCCAAAAGTTTGTAACGCCGCGAAATATTGGTCCTAGACCCACCTTTAAGTATACCGATCGTCATATCTCGACTAGCTGAGTCGATCTAGACATGTGTGTCCGTCCGTCCATTATAATTAGTAAACACGATACAGGCCACAGTTATGGACCAATCTTCACGAAACTTAGTATGTAGGATGGGTTCTGGCCAATAAAGACCCCTATTGTTTTTGGAAAAGATCGGTTATTTAGGGGATGAAATGGATCAAACGAACCCTTACTTCCGTGTGAAAAATGGCATAATTTGTATTCTATAGCGTATATATTTAACCATGAAGAACAAAGACCCGAGAATTTGATAGCATATCAGAGAGGAGTGGTTGACCTTTAAATTGATATGTACTCGGATTCGGACGTGGGAGTTACACGTAAATATTTACAGGTGCTTACGTATTCAGATATTATTTAATAAAACATTGCCACACTAGAGGGCGGATATATAGCGCTGATCGCTTTGAAATGTTCCATGAGGTTCCAGATATGGTCAAGAACAACGCCTATAATTTTCGGTGATGATCAAATAATAATACTGGAATGAAGTGGACAGAAAACTTATTTTTTTTGTGTTTTTCGAGTCAATCTATAGGTCACAATTGAAAGCCGAACACAACAATAGAGTGCAAATATTGCCCAAGATCAGAATATAGAACCACATAAAGTTAAATTTTCGTGCAAGTTGTGTAGGGTATCAAATGGTCGGTCCGTCGGACTATACTGCTCCGCTCACTGGTTTTATATGTGTGGTAGTTTCCAATTTATTTGGAAAAAGTGCGAAATTTCATCAAAATAAAAAATTTACTTTAAATACCCAAATTAGAGATAATTGTTCACAAATAAATATTATTTTCACCAAAATTTTTTCTGTTGTAACTAATAGGGAAATTGAAAGTAGAATAACATTGTCTTTGACGAATTATTCCTGAGATGCAGTCACATTTCTTTTTTGACACATTTCTGCAAGCTGTTTAATTAACATCTACTGAAACAAATTCTTTGTTGACAATATTGTTAATTTTATTCCGTACTTTAAAAAAAAAAACTAATAAATTTAAATATATAATTTGTTTAGAGACTGATATTTAAAACTTGACGTAGTCTAGTTCATTCTTTGGCCCTTTGCACGAAAAATAAAGTTTAATGTAATTTGATACAATTTGTTAAACAAAGTACTGGATAGGCATATTCCATTTTATATAAAAAAAAATCTTAAATTTGTAGAATTTTTTGTCCTAAAATAATGTCAGATTTCTCTTTGTTCAGAGATGTATACTAGAATTTGATACAGAATATTTGTGTCCTTTATATCATCCTTCAAAAACGACATATAGTTGGCAAAATTAATACAAATTCGAAATAAATTCGACCCGAAAACGAAGTTTTGGTCTATTCTGAGACTTATTAGACTTAGAAAATTCTGAACGAAAAGGCCCCTTTTCAGAGAGTCGACTGTGGGTTAACGCAACACGCAAAAATATTCCTCACATTTATATCTGTCATATTGCCAAAGACACTATATAGCTAAAATGCAAGTATTTCGAGAAATCTTAATCCGAATATTTTCAATTTCCTTGAAAATGGGAAATATTGCCACGTCTTTTTTGGGTTACCTCCTGACGCGAACTTTCAAAATACAAGTGTTTCCGCTATATCACAGTTTTTTGGAATTTTCCGATATTTTTTTTATTACAATAGACAAATGGAAAGACGGACAAGCACAGCTACATCGATTCGGCATTAAAAAGTATGAGTATAGGACCGTTACAAAGTCCTGGGCCCATATAACAGTTTATACCCTTACAACATAGTTGTTGTACCAAATTACAGTCAATTCGGTTGAAAAAACGAGCACAAAATACCGAATATTGTGAGGTCGCGTTATCTGGGTGCTATACCAAAAAGAAGAACCCACATATCCCACTTTCAATGTCAAATATTCTAGGAGTAATACCAATGTGGCGTTGGGAATGATAGATACGAAGCAACGTCTCTGATTGGCTTTAACATGGCGAAGTCCAGGCTTATCTTGGTCTCTCTTTCATCTCAATTATGGACACTGTTGATGACCCCCGCAAACGTATAAAGGACCACGATCTGCGAATTTTCACTTAGAATGTGCGCACGTTGTATAGAACAGGCGCAGTGTTCGCTTTGGCGGATGTACTCAAGAGGTACAAAGCCGATATTATTGCTTTACAGGAAATGCGATGGAAAGGGACTGGCGTAAGTAAATCAGATGATTACGCCCTGTATTATAGCTGTCATGAATCGAGACATGAATTTCGATTTCTCCCGATCGAACAACGAGAAATCAAATCGATCATGTTGTGATAGATTCGGACCATTGCCTTGTGGCAGCCAAGGTATGCACCCGTCTTAAGGTAGCAGCAAAGGTGCGATCTAATGTAACACGGAAATTTGACGTTGAAAAGCTACAAACACAACAGATAGCAGAAGCCTATTCCGCTTAAATTACCCAACTGCTTGACGAAAGCACCCCTTGTCCCGATAATAATACAGAAGCACAATGGCAGAAAATTGTCCACTCCCTACAAACTGCAGCAAAAGCAACACTTGGGTCCAAAGACCACTATCAAGAAGTCCGTGCTACGCCGTAAAGTCGGAAAGGACCTCTCGGAGCCCTTTAATATCGAACGAGGATTCAGACAAGGTGATAGTTTCTCGTGTGATCTTTCTAACATCCTGCTGGAAAAGCTCATACGAGAGGAAAACGTGAACAGAAATGACACTCTGTACACCAAACAACACATGTTACTCACCTACGCTGATGACTTCGACATAATGGGCCGAACATTGAGAGCGGTAACAGCTACCTTTGAACAAATCGAACCAGCTGATGGTTCACGCAGAAGGGGAAGGCCACGCATACGATGGAAAGATCAAGTCGAAGACAACGTTGCCGAAAATTGTCTTTCAAATTGGAAAAATTGCGCAAAAGACCGACGCGCCTGGATATCTTTTCTAAGCTCGGCTTATGGAACGAAAGTTCTGTCACAAGCCAGCTAAGTGCTAAAATACCAATGAATGAGCAAAACATCATTGCTCTATCTTGAATTTTGGTTGAGCTCCATTGACAGGCATAAGTACATTCTTAAATCCAAAATTTCTCTTTAACGAAAATACCGAATAAGGACCAATAACAGAAATCAGGTTCATCAAATACTACAATTCAGTTAACAAAACCAATTACCTTAACAAAAAAAACTGTTTTTATAAACCCTATTTGCAACATACTGATTTTCATTTACAATTTTAATATTTGTTTTTAATTTCCTGACCTAATTTAAACAAAATACTAAAATTTTAGTATGACAAATTACATTTCTCCCCCACATTTCACCAGTCCCACTCTATTCCACATTCCTAACCATTGCCCATCACATTTTACTGTCAATGTATTTAAATAAGAGTACATCCTATAATTCACGTTTTCAAATCTCATGAATTGTTGACACTATGTCAACATAAATACTACTCATACACCATTCGCCAGCTCGAACTGAAGAGTGAAGAGCAGCAGTATGGCGAAATATTGCAAAAACAAAAAAATAAGCATTTAATATACGTAAAAGCAAAACCAGCCGCAACCCGGATGTGAGACATTCTCAGACTTTCAGGTTGTCAGATGTCAGTCACAGCTGTTTCTTGCTCTGCTTTTGAAATGATGATGTGCCAAAAAGTACATGTCGTCTATGGGTATACACAGCCATCTTCCGAACAATATATCAGCCGACGAGTACATCAATGATATAAATGTTGTTTCCTTTAGAGGCCCTCAGGCAATCTACAAAGTTCATGTACAATATGAGTTGAATAACAAAGTCGACTGAGTCGACTTTCGAGTTGAGTTGAGGCGAAATGGATGGGTATGTCGCATGGATGGGATGCTGTGTGGGTGATGATGTGTTTGATATTCAATTAAATTAAAACCCTTGATAGATTTTAAAATAATATTTTGTTAAATTAATTTCTAATCATATTTTCGCAAAAAAAGCTTAAGGGCAAAAATGCGAACAGAAGAAGATGATGAAACTCATTCACGTACTTATTGGCCAATAAGTCAATTTTTAATGGAAGGACGCAGATAATGAAAAATAGATTTTTAGCATTCTCATTATGTGCCTAGTTGTGCAAATATTGTTATTGTATATTATCTAAAAAATTGAAAATTAAATCGAAAAGCAGAGTATTAAGTTTTAGCAGAGTATTAATAAAGTAACATGTACCTATGGGTTACAAGTCGAACTATTCAAGACTGGTGGTCAGATGGTCGTAAGGAACAGATACCAGCTGATTAGTGCAATTAGCTAAAAAAATTCATGTCCAATGATTGGAACCTCAGCATCCTATGTCCCGTGCACAAAAAAGCGGACAATACGATATGTGCCAACTATAGAGGAATAAGTCTCCTTCACATCGCATATAAAGTGCAATCCAGCGTACTGTGTGAACGACTGAAGCCAATAGTCAATGACATTATTGGACCATATCAATGTGGCTTCAGACCTGGCAAACCCACCATTGACCAGATTTTCACTCTGCGCCAAATCCTGGAAAAACCCACGAAAAACACATCGACCGCATTCGACAGCCCTATCCGTTCAGAGGTGTATAAAGCCATGTCTGCGTTTGACATTCCTGCAAAATTAATTCGGCTATGCAGGATAACTTTAACAGGCACAAGATCGGCAGTTAAATTCGGAAAGGACCTCTCGGAGCCCTTTAATATCGAACGAGGATTCAGACATGATGATAGATGTTGCCCGCATACGACGATGACATCGACATAATGGGTCGAACATTGAGAACGGTAACATCCACCTTTGAACAAATTGAGAAGGAGTCTACCAAAGTGGGTCTGGCAGTAAACGGCGAGATCAAGCTGATAGTATCAGCGGGCAAGACGTCCAGTAGATGGCCAACATATGATACTATGGTCTGAGCAAACAACTCAAAAGCAAGACCACCTCCCTCACCAAACTCACACTCTACAACACGCTTATACTACCCGTGCTGTTATATGGATCTGAAGCATGGGTACTTGCGCAAGCAGATGGGGCAGCTCTTGGAGTGTTTGAGAGAAAAATTCTCCGAAAGATCTATGGGCCGATCTGCGTTGACGGTGAATATCGCCGTCGAATGAACGATGAGTTGTACCAGCTATACTCGGACATCGACAGTGATAGACGCATTAAGCTGCAGCGACTACGTTGGCTAGGTCATGCTGTGAGAATGGATGAAGATTCCCCAGCCCAGAAGACATATAAAAGCGAACCAACTGATGGTTCACGCAGAAAGGGAAGGCCACGAATAAGATAGAAAGACCAAGTGGAAGACAACATTGCCGACTATGGCCTTTTAAATTGGAAAAACTGCGCAAAAGACCGACGCGCCTAGAATTTTTTTTAAGCTCGGCTTATGGAACGAAAGTTGTTTCACAAGCCAGCTAAGTAAGAGTATTAAGTGATTAATTGTGAAAGGATGAACTAAAATAAAAAAAAATATTTTCAAAAATATAAGTTCTAAAATACAAATTGAATCAACTTACAATTCAAAAATCAGCTAATAATTATAAAATAATAAGCATTTATTTCTATTCAAAAAAAAAAAAAAATTAATACCAACACCGATCAGTTTGGTTTGTCTCAATCCAATAATAAGTACATCGATCCGATCGATAGAACATTTTTCTATATAACCCTATGAAATAGAAATATTTTGAATCTGAAAAAATAGAATTTTTGTATTTATATGTCGTTGCACATAGAAATGTAATATAAGAGAACAAAATTGTATAAATATTATAACAACTAAATTCAAATTTATCTATTTCTTATTGTCATGTTCCACAACTTTTGTTGACACTTTTCTACAAGCAAAAAAAACATACAATTACAAAATTTCACCCCTTACGAAATTCTTTTCCGCACCGTTTTGTATTGTAGAAAAAAAAACAAAAATAAGTGATAAACAAGTGTATGTGTACTGTACATACATAAATGTTTCCCAAACAGGACATTTGCTTCGCAGCGACAACAATTGCAAGTGTATAGTTTCATTCCATTTCAGAGGTTAACCGCAATTGTAAAACTTTTAAATACTGGAATTGTTACATCAGTAGCAGTTAAAAACTTTGTTTTTGTTAATGCTGCAAACTTATGTATTATGATAATAAAAAGTGAAATAAAAACAACAAAAAGTACATACATATACACATTGTTATTTACATAAATTGTCTTCGTCTCAACTTGAGCACCTTGTGTATACCCTACATGCGATCCTAAAAAGGACAAATTAAAGTAAAGACATGTGAAAAAAGTGTTAAGTTCGGCCGGACCGCACTTTGGATACCCTCCACCATAGATATACTGACAGATACTTGAAATGAAAATATAGGGAAAATACCAAAAAGTGAACCTATACCGATAATTCTACATACGGATTTATGTAAACCATTATGTACACCAAATAACAATTTCTGCAATTTTTAATGGGAATTTTTCTTAAAATCTGAAAACCCCAAAGCGTGGACTGATACTAATAACGCATGGTGGAGTATAAAATCTTCAAACTACTGCAATTTAGGTTGTAAAGTTATATGAGGATATGCCTAAAGGGGAACAATATTGATTACATAGTGTAGGAATTAGCGAATATTTTGTGTTATCATTATATTAGGGCCTAATTAATGACCGATATATGTCAATTTCGAACCCAATATTTTAGTTATGTATCATAATTCTTCCCTTCAGGAATTATCATTATATGAAGGAGATGCTTGAATGCCTGCCGGTACACGAAATACAAATTTCAGAAATGTTTATGGATATTTTTCCTAAACACTCCAAAAAGTCGACCGATATTGACGACGCATGGTAGGATGGAACAAAATACTGCAATTTAGAGGCTACAATTATATATAAGGCCATCACCACAGGTTCTATATAGTTCATTCTCGAACCTCACGTTCTAATTTTTAATCTCGATATCCTCCTCAGGTAGAATGAATTCAACAAAGTCTTTGAACACAACCCAAAACGCGAAATAAATCAGATAATTATTTTAATATAAAAATGGTGGTTATATGGGGACTACTATTACAAAGAATTTGGTTGAACAACGCGTTCACGAACACCAAAATACCAAAAATTGGGGGGTTAAACTTATATGGGGGCTACCCGAAAAATGAACCAAACATGCTTGTGTAAAGTAACAAACTTTGAATCATTTAGAGAATTTTTTCTCCGGAAAACTATGATTTGCAAAAGATGCCTCAGGGGAGCTATTGACCTCCAATCGGTCAACAGAGTGCAAATATTGCAAAATATTACACAGGCTCGGAATGTAGATTCACAGAAACTTAGAATTAGTAGTAGTTGTGTTGGTTATATGATTTGATATTTGACATTTTTGTATCAACCCCAAAAAATCGTTTTTCGTGATAGTACTACTAAACAATATCAGAATATGTTAACCACACTTAGAAACACAATCAACTTCTCAAGTCTATGTCCATCTGGAATAAATATATAGGGCATAAAATGAAAATGTACATTAAAAAATGCGATCTAAAAACAATATTTCGTGGCTTTGTAAAATATTGGACATTTGCTATTTATTTTTATTTTAAAAATATCATTTCCACTTCATTATCCATATTTATATAAGGATACATTACATTTAGTTTCCTACAACAACAAGAAGATTTACATTATACGGATAAGATAAGTATTCTCTCTCACAAAAAAAAAAACCAATCAAATAAAAAAACTTGAAAAAAATATTTGTCATTTATACTGAACTGACTTAAATTGGAGGAAAACTTATACTCGAGCTATATACAAATCTACAACGATTTTAACCCATTTTTTCAGGTCAGGTATGTAACATACAAATGACCAAATACTAGTGTTGGACAATCTCATTCACGGAGCGGATCTATCTTCCCCGTCCCTTTTATAAAAAAGGAATTAGTTCCTTGAAATAATTCCTTTGCTCCATACAGTTCCGACTCTTAGATAGTTCATTTGAATTTCTAACTCTTTCATTGTTCCTTTTGCTTTTTCGATGGATGAAAAGAGTAAACAATTTGAGCAAAAATGACAAAAACATCATATAATATACAGAAACTACAGAATTCAACTACAGGACGATATCCAAACCAGTGAGCGGAGCAGTATAGACGGACGGGCCGACCATACGATACCCTACACAACTACCACGGAACTCTTACTTTCTGTGGATGTTTATTCCGAGCCTGAGCAATATTTCGTGATTTTTTCACCCTCTTGACCGGTTAGAGATCAACAGCACCTCTTCCATACACTGATTTATTTTCCGAATATTCCCGATATTCATTACAGCAGCCCTGCAAATTCCCTTCACCGTGGGTTGTGTTGAGATGTTCGACTTGTGGCTTATAGATCGACTCGAAAAAAAAACACAAAAAATTAAATTTTCGGTCCACTTTATCCCAAATATTTTATGTGATCATCACCGAAAATTATAGGCGTTGTCCTTGACCATAACTGCAAACTCTTGGAAAATTTTAAAGCAATCTGTAAATATTGAAGTGTAACTCCCACATCCGAGTACATACGACAATACAATTGGTATCAATTTAAAGGCCAACCACTCCTCTTGGAAATACAATTAACTTCTAGGGTCTCTGTCCTTCGGGAGGTAATATATGCAGCGTAGAATATAAAATGTGTAATTTTTCACACAAAAGTCAGGGTCCGTTTGACCCGCTAAATATTGACCGATCTTTATCAAAACATTCCCGATCCCCTACTCCATGTTAAATTTCACGATGCTGGGGCCATAATTGCGGCCTCTGGAGCGACCAGAAAAACCAACAAAAATTTAGTATTTGGTCCATTTCATCGCCTATATATTAACCGATCTTTACCAAAAACAATAGTGGTCTTCATTGGCCACAATCAAAATTCATTGCCTACAATGTCTAAAACTTTTACATTGGTCAATTAACTTAATGGGAGCAGTCATGCAAGGAATTATCAATTCTTTTTAAACCTTCATTATTATATATAATAAAAGAAAATAATACCGAAACCTTGTTCCACTGTGCAATCCTTCATCATTCCCAAGAAGATAATCCCATAAGTAAGCCATAAAAAATTAATTAAATATTTATTTGCCATTAAAACTTATGCAAATTGATTATTGTCTGTATCAAAGTAACAACAACTCTCAGTCTGACAGAGTTCTATCAATAATATTCGCAAATAAAATTGTGTCTATGTATTTACACATTATTGAAGAAGTGTTTTACTCCAGCAAAATTCTGTCGTACAATTTTCGGGTGTAGGTCTCTTGAAATATTGACATTCGATACATGTGAATGTGTGTGAAACGATTGAAACACTTTCTGCGATATGGAAATATATTTGAGAGCTTTTCAAACACACTTGTCATTACTGGAAACATCAGACATATAAATGCCAAACCAACCAGCCAGCCAACACAATCTAAATAAACCATTATCGTGTGCATATCCCCAAACTTTTAGTAATATATTTATTTCGATACGATAGATGGATTGTGGATCCTTGTTGATGAAGTAAATGTGTGTGTGTATTACCACCAGTAAATAATAAAAACGAAACCTTAAATCCATTTACATTTTATGCCAAGGAAGAGTTGATAATTAGAGGGTAGCAATTTGAATGAAAATGAATAGAGCCGTTTGTCTCATTTATCACCCAAGTCGAAAAGCCCAAATATATGAGTTAATACACGTTCGTTTTCTACTATGTCCGTTATAAAATGATGTAAGAATAAAAAACGTAATAACTATTCACATTTGAAGCTAAAAATATTTTAATGGTGATGATTTTTTTTCGGTTTTAATATTCCCTCATTGTTAACAACAATACATTTGAATTCATATTGAAGCCATTCGCATGGAATAACTCATATATGTTATTAAGAAATATATCAAAGTATTATGATATACTAATGAAGATATTTACGAATCTACCATGCTACCATGTAGCTAAACTCTATCAACGTCTGTGGATTATGATGGCCCATAGAATTCGTTCTTCCCACTCGCATGACAATGAATTTCATGGCATGAGTAATGGCTTTGATAAATTGACGAACAAATAAGGTATTGTTGTTAAGAGGGTTGGCTGACTGCCTGGTTGGTTTCATTTCAATCGCTTTAATTAACCGCAATTTTTTCAATAATGTCAGCTAGACAAATTTTACCAGTTTTGGTAGGATATATTGAAGGTGTGCAGGTTATTCCTTTCACTGATGTTAATTAAAGTATTTTATGTATAATTTGGAATAAATATTTTGTATATCATACCAAAAAAGGGTAATAACAAATTTGTTGTGGGAGTAATAACACAGATCATAAAACACCATCAAAAACCCCTGTCCATGGAATGACGAATAATTAATTAATGGAAAAGGAGAAAAAATTTGGAAAACGGAAAATATTGATGATATTCTAAACAGTATCGTTTGGTATAGTTGCACGTGGTGGTGGAAACTTAATTTCAAATAACTTTATGGTATAAGGTATATGACCACTCACAAAGGGAGTGGATTGATCCCTTGTGGTGGTTTGTTAAATCTACTTATACATTAATATACAAATTTCCGGTTTCCTAAGCGGGTCCATAGATTCAGCTATTCCATCCTTTACAATGGATTCACACATTTGGGTTACCTGCTCCAGATCTGCAGTTATATTTTCATCCTTGATTTCGGATGCAAGCTGCTTCAGTTCAGCCAACTTGTCTTTAATAATTTTTACCCATTCCTTTAGTAGACCTTCTGGCCAGAAGGGTATTCTCTCCGTTAAATATGCCCATATGGCGTTTAACTCCTGTGTTTTTCGATTAAACCGCCTGTACATCCTCGTTCTCTCCTTCTCATCAAGTCTTTTTTCCCAAGACTCTATGGAAAAATCTAACTCCATTTTATTTTATTTTTTTAACTGCTCACCTCGTAGAACAGAATACCTAGCAATTCTTGAGCTCCTCACTCAAAATTGCTGTTGTATTTATTTCAAAGCCAATCGCTGATTCAACTGAGTCTCTTACCACCGGAGGGGGAAAACTCAGGTTTGGCCAAGGACCAAAAATATTAAAAATATACAGACAGCCGCAGCTCGCCTGTATAATAAATTAAGAAGATAGGTGCTCCCGAACCCTTAAGTCGCCATATTCCTTAATGTTACTTTCGTCGTTTCTAAAAAAAGAAACAAAATTACCTTCATCTATTCATGAAGCAGTTCCAGCCATATATTTTACTAATGGTTGAGCTCAAGCTGACAGAGAGGTACCGTCTCTTCATCGACATATACAAATTTTACAAGGAGTGCTGACAAGGTCGCACAGGCGGTGGTACTGGAATATTAATCAATAAAAGTTCAATAAAATCGGAAGAGATTTTTATGAACACTGGTCAAATAGAATCCTGTGGATAAATGATATGGATGAGGGATGAATTAAGCATTGTGGTTCTGGTAATGTATCTACTGCCACAAGACGCGTTGAACCCAGCGGATCTCGAACAGATTGATCACATGAGCACCATCGAAGAAGATATAATTGGATGCGACCTGAAATTGAAACATACCAGGAAACATAATCGACGCGAGAGGTCAGTCTTTATAAACCTTCTTCGATAGCTGTCCTAACCTTGACGTCTGTCCAATTGTTGTAAAATAATCAATGTCGAATGTTGTTAACAAGTTACAGAATAGGCCTACAGCAATATTTCTTGACAACCTCGGCCTCTTAGCAACGCATGAATTTGAGTCCGAACATCGTGCAGTTTAATGTAGCTACGAACGTGTGACATAGTGGAAAGGACTGCGATACAGCCTAGCAGAATCCCAGATCCTGATCGTTATAGCATCCTCAAAGTGTGAAAATAAGGCAACTTATTACATACATAAGAAAAATAGTTTCACCGGTTAAGCATCGAAGTTAACTTCAAGACAAGGGAAGGTAAAGAGATCTGCTGGACTCTCTTTTAGGCAGCCCATCAAAAGCATTGAAATGACAACGAAGTAATCGTCGCAGGCAACTCTTTGAAGGCCAAAATTTTAACCAATCACATGCATGGTATACACCAATCTGATGGTGCAGTGAATGATTCTTTCCTCAGTGTTGTCAGCACTGCAGTGGAAGATTTAGGCAATGCACTATAGGTCAAATGACCACTTTTCTGTGCAAAATTAATAGCGGCAACAAAATCATAGTATTCGTCATGAAATTTGGCCCAACTGATTTTTTTGTTACTTGAATCGTTATTTTTGAATTTGGAAGAAATCGGTTCAGATTTGGATATAGCTCCCATATATATTTTCGTCTGATTTCATGTAAATGGTGCACCATACTGCCAATATTGGCCCGATTTAGACAAAATTTTGCACAGAGTATTGAATTAGGTCTAGATTGGTATGTGTCAAGTTTTGTTGAAATCAGTTCAGATTTAGATATAGCTCCCATATATTGTTTCTTCCAATTTTATGTAACCAGAGCACCATACTGCCAATATTGGTCCGATTGAGACAAAATTTTACACAGAGTATTGAATTATGTCCAGATTGGTGTATGCGAAGTTTTGTTGGAATCGGTTCTGATTTAGATATAGCTCCCATATATAGTATCGTCCGACTTTAGGTAAATAGTGCACCAAACTGAAAATGTTTGCCCGTTGGGACAAAATGTAGCACAGCGTACGGAATTTAATCGAGTTTTGTTTTGTTGAAATCGGTCCAAATTTATATATAGCACACATATATAGTTTCGTCAGATTTTATGTAAATGGTGCACCAAACTCCCAATAATGGTCCGATTTAAACGAAATTTTGCACATCGTACTGAATTCAGTCCAGTTTGGCATCTATGAAGTTTTCCTGGAAAACGGTCCATATTGAGATTTTTGGTAAATGGTGCACCAAACTTTCAATATTTATGCGATTGGCATGCAATTTTCTTATAGATTTCAGAATGTCATGTGTATGGTTTTTATTGGCTCAAATATCTATGTAGATCACATTTGTTTTTTACCCGATTCTATGTTAATGGTCATCCAAAGATGGTATGTCTCTTCTATCAACAGGATATTGTACACATTTTCATTTTTGTTTGTACCCAAAGTGGTAAAGGGTATCATATAGTCGGTCCAGTCTGACTTTTGATCTTTCCTTACTGGTTGTCTTTGAAAACATTCATCCTTCTGTGACATTTTTCCAAATTTAAATTTAAAAAATTCTCTCTTTCATCCGAAATGTTGTCGACAGCAATTTTGCTCACTACATGTTTGAAAACAGCACCAGGTTTTTTCTTTTTGTTACCTTCTTTTCGCCATATTTCAAAAAGTTCAATTTTTTTTATACGGAGGTTGCCTAGATAAAAGAGGCAATACTCGTAAAACGCAAAAAATCACAACTTGAAATAAACTTAAATTAAATCATTACTTATCACTTAATTTGTGTGCAAAATTTCAAAGAGGTCATATTGGGTCATTTTTTTAATAGCCTACTGAAAGTCAATCTATCAAATTACATTAACTTTTTAAAGTCTTCATAGACTAAAGGGTTATTTTCAAGTATAGTGTCGCAAACATAAAAATGTTTTGATTTAATATAAAAATGCTCACTTGTATCTATATTTTCCATTTTACACTAATTAATTATTGTAAACACAATCGGAATAATACGCCATCAAAGTTGACTAAGCCCCACAGCTATGTAACGGTACTTTATATTTAGCACTAATGAATATCACGTGTCTCTATGTTAGAGTGTTCTAAATACAAAAACAACAACAACTCGTGAATAACGACACTTTGATTTTCTCCAATTTTGCACAGAAAAACCGGTCATTTGACCTATAGTGCAATGATGCACCATTAGTTGAATTTTGCAATTATTTTTTCGATTCTATTTTTTCAAGATTTTCAATGGGCTGGCAAATCAATACCAATGCTTCTTAAGAATTGTAACTTTGCACATATATATCTGAAGATTTAAAAAAGTAGAAAAATAATTTACAAACAATTTTTGTTGTTGTTTTTTGTAATTAAAGAGAAGTCCTTATTTTTGATGGCGGGCATGATAATTCCTCATTGGAACAGCGGAATCCGAAAATTCCAACGGTGTTAGAAAGAGTACATATCTGGCTCTCGTATGAACTAGGATTATTGACTTCGCTCTAAAATTAACAAAATGGCGGACCAGAGAAACGTGTAAAAATTTGAAGTCGATTGGGTTATTAGTTTTTGAGTTATCGTGCCCGCCATTCGCAAAGTTGATGTTTGCAATTTAAAGTTTGAGAAGCCCTTCAGCCGTCACTTGATGCTGACACAATAAATCGGCTATATCTTCAAGACTTCTTGAGATTTTCATTAGAAATTTTGTAGGGACAATCTTTAATTAGTGTCGATTCGAATTATATCAACAAAATTTTTGACCGCGAGAATGGGGGGCGTCCCCTTAATTCACAGCTAATGCAACTGTAATCAACCATGGACCTACATAAAAAGACAAATGCTTCATAGACCCAGACATGGTCGGGTCTGTTATAGGACGCTTTGCTACGAAAAAGTCGTATGGCATCGACAAGGTTCCACACGGTTCCAGAAAGCAGGTATTTTTTACTCACGGCCTCAACATTGGCTATTTCCCAATAACATGGATAGTTGCACCAATGCCAAAGTACAGATGAGTCTTTACGCGGAAACTACAGACCAATTTCCCTACTTCAGCAACGCATCAACCGCATTATTGATGAAAGGAAAATCCGTAGAGATTACCAGTTCGACAACCCGCGCACTGACAGAATTCTCTCAAACTGAAACTATTAGTCTGGACTTTGCCAAAGCATTTAACACAGTCTGGCAGCACGAATTCTTTATATGCAATCATTCCTATTCGATCGCATGGTGGCAAGTTTTCTCAAGGATCGTGTATTTCGTGTTAGAGTAGAAAGTAAGATGTCTGAACAGGGATCGGCCAAAGCAGGGGTGCCTCAGGAATCACTACTGGGACCGATTCTATACAACCTATTCGTATGCAACATGGCAACACTTCACAACTACTTCCACAAATGGAGACTTAAATTCAATGTTGGAAAAAGTGTATCGGTAGTTTTCAAGGGTAAACCCAAGTCCACTGCGAAGAGCTTTCGAAAATACATTCTAACTATAAAAGTTGAAAATAACAATATAGGAGTGTCAGATAGGATGAAATAACTCGGAATCATCCTGCATGAAAAATTCGACTTCTGTCGCCATGTGCATGAACTTTGTTTATCAAAGATTCTTTCGAATGCGAGGAGGACTTTATTTGGAAGTAAAGTTGTTAATACACAATTAAGTGATTCGACCCATCATTAAATACTCCTTTGGTGCGTGAGCAGACATATCGCCAGCCCAAATGAAAATATTAGAATGTGGGAGAGAAATATATTCGCATCTTGCGTAGGACTGAGGCCAACACTGGATGGTAATGGAATTTATAGACGTTTGGCCAACAGGAACATCTACAGTGCAATCGACTTCAAACGGGTCGTTGTCTGCATGATAAAATATGCCCTTAACTTCATAGAAATAGAGCAATACCTGGAGTGCAACGAGAAACTCCACTCCTTACTTAGGTTTGCCTAGCATTCTACATGCGGAGCTAGATATAAAATCGTGTCGTAGTCTCCTTCATTGACATAGGAGAATGTCGATTTATAGTTAAATTTTATACTGTAGCAATGCATGAACTTAGAACCTTATTCACTTCTTTTCATTAAAGGCAAAAAGGCAGACCTCCTGTATGGACCTAGTGTTTTTATACCCTTCACCACACTGTGATACAGGGTATTATGTCTTTGTGCATATGTTTGTATGTTTTGAGAATATGCATAGAATCACTTTCTGAGTCCATTTATGCATGTCCGTTCGTCCGTCCGTCTGTCCATGTTAAATTGTAAACAAAGTACAGGTCGCATTTATGATCCGAATTGGATGAAATTTGGCACGGCTCATTTGTTTTAGATATAGCTCCCATATATTTTCATGCGATTTAAGGTAAATGGGGTACCAAAGTCCCTATATATCTTTCGATTTGAATGAAATTTGGTATAGCCTACTGAATAAGGTCTAGAATGATGTGTGCTAAGTTTCCTGGTGCACCAAAATCCCTGAAAATCATTCGATTTGCATAATTTTGGCATAGCGTATTAAATTAAGTCTAGAATAACGTGCACCAAAGTCCCTGAAAATCATTTGATTTGCACGAATTGTGGCATAGCGCATGGAATTAAGTCTACAAGGACGTGTGCTAAGTTTCGTGAAAATCGGTTCAGATTTAGATATATCTTCCATATATAGTTTCGCCGGATTTTAGGTAAATGGTGCACCAAAGTCCCTGCTAATCTTTAATTTTTGTATAGCGTACTAAATTAAGTCTAGAATGATGTGTGCTAAGTTTCGTGAAAATCGGTTCAGATTTAGATATAGCTTCCATACATAGTTTCGTCCGATTTTAGGTAAATGGTGCACCAAAGTCCCTATATATCTTTCGATTTGCACGAAATTTGGTATAGCCTACTGAATTAGGTCTGGAATGATGTGTGTTATGTTTCGTGAAAATCGGTTCAGATTTAGATATAGCTTCCATTCATAGTTTCGTCCGATTTTAGGTAAATGGTGCAACAAAGTCTCTGAAAATCATTCGATTTGCACGAATTTTGGCGTAGCGTATTGAATTAAGTCTACAATGATGTGTGCACCTCCTATATATATTTTCGTCTTATTTTAAGTAAATTGTGCACTAAAGATCCACATCTAGGCCGATTGACACAACGTACTGAAATTAATATAAATTAATCTCTGGCAAGTTTGCTTCAATTCGGTTCAGATATAGATACATCGTAGCTTCCATATATAATTTCGACTTATTTGGGTTTAGTGTACAGCAAATATTCAATAGGTGTCTGATTGAGATTAAATTTTAAACAGTGCAGCATACCGAATAGAGTATTTCAAGTCCCTGAAATTTCTCCCACTGTGCGCAAACGATTCTAAACTTGCCCAAATGAAATGAAATTTAGCATAGGAAAGAAATAAAAATCACATATTTAATTTCGTTCAACTTCATGTCAAAAATCTTTCAAAAAGGCGACGTCTTTTCGGATACATATGTAGAATATACCCAAAGTGGTGAAGGGTATCATATAGTCGGCCCAGTCCGACTTCACTACTTTCCTCATTGGTTTAGGCTGTAAAGCCACAAAGCCTTCCGTGAGTCATGATTCATTTTGTCCATTAAATATTGACTAAGGTACTAGTCAAGCATGCAAGACCTAATATTTCCTATGCAGTCATATTGACATCGTAATTGTCATAAATCTTACTGCAATAGCTTACAATCCCTATAAATATTATTAATTCGCTCACATCACTTCGTAAGAAAACAAAATAAATTTTAATTTAAGAACCTTTAATATTTATTCTATTTCATATAATTTATATACTAATATATAATTCATCCACTCAATTGGAATTGCGTGTGTTTGTGTGTATGTGCGTGAGTTAGTCCAGATTAACGCTATTCTGTAATTTGCATATAAAATAGAAAATTAGTATTTTTTTCCAGCTTCGCTGGGATGGCAGCAATTGTTCGATTTTTATCGAATAATATATGCATTGTGTTACATAAATTTTACGCTTTATTATTTTCAAATATTATTTTACCATTTCAGATGTTGTTGTTGTTTTTGTTTAGTATTATTATTAATATTCTTTTTTTACACTTTTTTCACGTTTTGGAATAGCAAACAATACACTGATATGTTAACAAAAATTGAATACACTTAATTAAATATATATTTTTTTGCACCCCCATAATTTAGTTGAGCAACTTTTCAATTTTTTCAATTCAATTCAAATACTAAAATAATAGAGCCAATAATGATGCCATGCAATGATTAGAAAAAAATTAAACAATTCAAGTGTATTGTAAATAGTTCAGTATATGAATATATGTTGCTACGAACTTTTAATTATGCATAATTTTACCGGCACAAGTAGCAGAAATTGTTATCTGCCGGTTTCCAAAAAAAATAAAATAATTACTGGTAAAATGTTGAAATAAAAATTTTAATTTTGAACAATTTTATGGGGTTTACGATACATACATGCAATATTCTGTTAGTTTTCGCTGAGGTAGCATAAAAAAATTTAAATATTTGTTTTGTTTATGAAATTACTAGCAAAGTACCAGCTACGTATGCGGAATGGGAATAAAAATAATAATATTTTGTATGGAAATCGTGAATACTATATAATTCGTTGTACTATAGTTCTGAATTCCACCTTCATTCATACACTTAATATCAAGTTTATTACCATTAAGTACTCTTCATACACATATGCACTATTTTCCGAATCTCTTTCTTATTTCCATTACTTTAGCGAAAACGTACAGGTTCCACATGTAGTTCCATTTATAACTTTTCGAACACATAACCAGTGAGCGGAGCAGTATAGTCGGACGGGGCCGACCATATGATACCCTACACAACTACCACGAAAAGCACACTTTCGGCGGTTCTATATTCTGAGCCTGGACAATATTTCGTGATATTTGCACCCTTTTTACCGATTATAGATCAACGACTCCTCTTTCTAAGTCTTGTATATTTTCCCAAATTTTTTTTCTTGAAGCGAATTTTTACGCAATAAAATAAAAAAAGGGTCAAATCAACCAAAACCTAGTTGATTTGACCCTCGGAAAATTGACCGATCATCATCTAAACAGCCGCTCTAAGTATTTGGTCAGATCCCCTTCATCTTATAAAATATGTGATGTTCTGCATATAATAATTGCCTCTAGAGCGACTAGAAAATCTGACAAAATTAAAGCTTTCGGTTCATTGCACCCCCTGAATGAAATCTCAACTTCACCGAAAACTATAAGCGTCGTCCTTGACCATAATCGGAACTTCATGAACAATTTCAAAGCGATCAGCGCTACATTTCCGTCCTCTATTAGAGTAATAGTATTACTATGCACATAGTCACCTTTACTTAATTACGTATAACTCCCGCATCGGAGTACATACAGCCATATAATTGGTATCAATTTGAAGGTGAACAACTCATCTTGGACAAAATATCAACATCTCGAGTATATGTCCTTCAGGAGCACGTATATACGCCCCGGAATAAAAATTTTGTAATATTTCACACAAAAGTCAGGGTCCATTTGACCCGCTAAATATTGACCGATCTTTATCAAAACAGGCATGCTTATTCTTAGGCCCGATCCCCTTCTCCATGTAAAATTTCCCGATGTTCGGACCATAACTGCGGCATCTGGAGCGGCCAGAAAAACTGACAAAAATTTAGTATTTGGTCCATTTCATCCCCTAAATATTAACAGATCTTTACCAAAAACAATAGGGGTCTTCATTGGCCAGAACCCATCCTACATGCAACATTTCGTAAAGATTGGTCCATAACTGTGGCCTGTATCGTGTTTACAACAGACGGACGGACGGACTCAGCTAGTCGAGATATGACGATCCGTATACTTAAAGGTGGGTCTAGGACCAATATTTCGCGGCGTTACAAACTTTTGGGGCTGCACAAAGCTATAATACCCTGACAACATAGTTGTGTAGGGTATAAATATAAATTTTCAAAGCTACCTCTATACCATCACCACCACTAAATTTAGTACCAATTAGTACCAAAACCCCTTTCGTCCTTCTTTCTAACTCTCTGTCAGTGACCAACATTCTAAATTTCAGATTTCCAGTTCTCTCCGGTACCCAAATCAAAATTGTTCAAAATTTAGTGAATTTTCTATTCTATTTACTATTGGTACACAAAACTCCGAGTCTCCATAGCTCAATACTACACTTCAACAGTAATCTAAATTCCAAATCTCAGGATTCAACCAAATCCAATTTTTTCAAATTTAGTGCCATTTAGTAAATTTCATACTCATAAGTAAAAGTAATCTTACTTACGCCAAAGTCCAAATTGTACCAAATTTAGTACTATAATTAAAAATTTCCAAATGTACCTCCATCCTTCATTCAAATAGTTAAAATTTAAGAATTCCAGCTCTGTCTGTTCATTAAAAACCAAATTGTACCAGATTTGGTACCATTCTGTACTTTTCGTACCCATATACCAAACCAATCTCAATATTCCATACCTGCTTTCAATCGTAAGTCCAAATTTAAGAATTGCAGCTCTACTTTTCCTACACTCCCAGAGTAAACTAAGTTGCAACGTTCAGGACTCGAATTCTAACCGTTCCCCAAAGTCCAAATTGTACCAAATATTGTGCTTGTCGTACCCAAAGTATGATAACCTTATATCAACATTTAAAGATTCCAGCTCTATCCGTTCACCAAAAAATTTAGTATCATTTATTACTTTTCGTAGACGTTAGTACGAGTTTCTAAAACTGCCTCAATTCCACACTGAGACAGTTATTTTATTCATAAATTTCAGGATAACAGCCCTATCCGTTCACACAAAACGAATTGTACCATATTTAGTACCATTCCAAATTTAAGTTTACCAACATAATGACGAATTTTCAAAACTACCGACATATCTCAATTCTGCAATCCAACTGTAATATGAATTCAAAATTTCAGAATCTCAGCCCTATCCGTTCACACAAAAACAATTTGTAAACTTTTTGGTACCATTTTGTACTTTTTGTTTCTATAATTAAAAAAATTCCTAGCTATGTCAATCCTACGCTCCAACAGTATTTTTAATTCCATAATTCTGGAGTCCAGCTCTATCCGTTCACACATAATCAAGTTGTACCAAATATAGTACCATTTAGTACACCTAAGTGCTATGCCTCCATATCTCAATTCTATATTCCAACATCAACCATTAGTCCAAATTTTATGTTTCCAGCTCTCTCCGTTGACCCAAATCCAAATTGTACCAAATCTAGTTTAGTACTTTTCGTACACATAAATACGAGTTTCCAAACATGTCTATGTAGCTCAATCTTCAACAGAAATCTCAATTCTAAATTTCAAGTTTTCAGTTCTATCCGTCCAAGCAAAACCCAAATTGTACTAAATTTAGTACCTATAGTACCTTTCGTACCAATAAGTACGAATTTCATAATCTACCTCAGTCCTACACTCCAACAGTCATTTTAATTCCCAATTTGAAGACTCCAGCTCTATCTGTTCACCTAAATCCATCTTGCACCAAATTTAGTACCATTTAGTACTTTTCGTACAAATAAGTACGATTTTTTAAAGCTACCTCAATCCTGTACTCCAATAGTAGTCCTCATTCCAATTATCAGGATTCCATTTCTACACACTCAACTGAATGGAAATAGTACCAAATTTAGTATCATTTTGTACTTTTTATACACATAAGTACGAATGTCTTACACCATTTCCGTACATCAACACCGCTTCCCAACCTGTATTCCATTTAAAATTTCAAGATTGGAACTAGATTTAGTAAATTTTAGTACCTTTAGTACACTTATAGGTCGAATTTCCAATAACCCTTTTGCATATCTTTCTAACATTCCATCAGTGACCCACATTCCAAATTTCCGAATTATAGCTCTTCCCGTTCGTCTAATACAAAGGGTACCATATTTGGTACATTTTAATACTTTTCGTACCCTTCTAGTTCGAATTTCCAAAACCCAGCCTTATCTCACGCCTACACACCAACAACAACCCACACTCAAAATTTCAAGCTTCTAGCTTTACCCGTTTCGTCTGGGCGATGATCTGTCAGTCATTCACTCACTCACTTAACACTAAGCTCTTTTATATATTAAGATATGAAGAGGAAATTATATGATTTCAAACTACAGTTAAATCCATGTTTTATATAGTAGAGAATGGACGAGTGTCCCCGAAAAAGACATTCCGATATTCAAAAAGGGACTTCAAAGTCATGACAACATATAGTGGCGTTGACTACTGTAATTTCAATAATGTTTCATTAAATTGTCAATTTAAAATATCACTTTTACGTATTGATTTTAAAAACACAGGTTTTCAACATTTGTAACGATGGTGGACATTTTGTTCATATTATACAATTTAAACAATATGTCAAATATATATGTATGTTGCATGTGAGGGGTTCAGATCAGATTACAATATGAATAATTGCTCCAGTTCAATATTTACTCCAAAATTACAAATCTAATTTTAATTTGAAATCGTTCACAATAACATTTGAAAATAAATCACGTGAAATAATCAATTGCTTCAAATTCGTCCATTCCATTTTAGCTGTGACATATGCATGTATGAGTATTTGCGATTGCGTATGTTTGTATGTATTGTTTGTGTATGGGTATGTGCCATTAAAATTCCACTTCGCGTCAATTTCAATTAAAATCTAAATATTTCAACCAGAAGATATTTGAACTGTGAAATAACTTCAGAAGCAGAACCAGCAGAGAATACGCATCAAAAACAGTTGCCGATTGATTGAATGTGAATGCGAATGAGAATTGGAAGGTTTTTTTTTTTTTGCTTTCGGTAGTTGGGGGTGAATAAACGTGATGGCTTTCTTATTTAATTGTTTCTGAATACATGTATGCGCATACCGGTAATATTAAAATAAAAAAATATCTGAAGAATTTAAAACATGAATTACAATGGAATGGTATTTACAATCAGCAGCATTACTCTCAGGGATTATGAAATACCTCAATTATGACAGTGACTGAATATTGTTCACTGTTCACTTGTACGGTGTTCTTGTCAGGTAAAAAAATCCGTATTTAATGGATATCAAAGGATATAATTATATTTGACATTTGAATATTAGATTATACTTTATTTCATGCATTTAAATGTCAAATGAAATATTTAAATGACAGTTAGTGATGACGATCATCATCAGCTCTTTATGCGACTTCAACTTAAATAGACATTAAGTGCTGTTGACAGTGTTTATGACCATAACAGCCGAGAATAAATTCCAAAAAAAATGTGTTAAGAGGCGCCACAGTCTAAAAATGTCTAACACTTGATTTAGCCCAGGGACACACCTTTGCTGCTATTCTTCATCATCGCACCTTCAGTGCTAATCATTAATTTATTTTAACGTGCGTGTTTGCATAAACATTTACGATTGAAGGATTATAAAATTGTGTCGTACCAGTGGAATGGACATCATCAATGATTTACGTTTTTGATGTTAATTTAAATTAAATACACACTATATAAAAATCTCACCACAAGATTGAGAGTTTTAATGTTACCTGCAATAAAAATAAGAACAACAAATTAATGATGATTCAGTTAGTGCTCAAACATTTAAGTTATGTAAAATGAAAAGAATGGAATACCTTAGATTTTTTATTTTTTGACACAAAGACAAATTCTTCAAGAAGTTTAGAATACATATGGAAGGTAATACACTATATTACTGTCCCCAGACTCTAACATTTTACTGATAAATATATTTAGCAAATTTTTAAGAATGCTGACAATACTAAACAATTTTGGAACAACACATATTCCCCAATAGACATATTTGTATATAACACCCATCGCTCAAAATCAAAGCTCAAAGAAGAGCTAACCAGTGAATCAATATCGACCATTTATTATAATATTTTCCAAACTACCAGCTCGATGCGATCACCTTAACCCAAATTTAGTACCATTTAGAACACATAAGTATAAATTATAGGTTCACCCAAATCCAAATTGTACCAAATTATGTACCATTTCGTACACATTAGTACGAATTCCACAAAACTCCCTACATATCCCAATCCTACAACCTTAACAGTGATCCGAACTCCAAACTCCAAATTTTACCACCGAGTGAAACACCAAACCGAAGGCTTTGATGCGGGCACATCCTCCTGTAGAGATGAAGAAAGAAACCTGGTGTTGAGGATCCGGTAGGAGCCCTTTGAAAAACTTCTGTTATCAAATAGTGGCGTTGAAGAAGATACCCCAGAACCAATAAGAGATGATGGTATATACTGTATACCACCTAGCCAAGGTGAGGTCATAAAAGCAATTAATCGGCTCAAGAACAATAAAGCAGCAGGAGCCGATGGGTTACCAGGCGAACTATTCAAGACTGGTGGCCAAAGGATGCATGTCCAATGATTGGAACCTCAGCATCCTGTGTTCCGTGCACAAAAAAGGAGACAAAACGATATGTGCCAACTATAGAGGAATAAGTTTCCTTCCCATCGCATATAAAGTGCTATCCTGTGTGCTGTGTGAACGACTGTTTAAAGCCATGTCTACGTTCGGCATTCCTGCAAAATTAATACGGCTATGCAGGATAACTTTAAGTGGCACAAGGTTATCAGTTAAAGTAGAAAAGGACCTATCGGAGCCCTTCAATACCAAACGAGGATTCAGACAAAGTGACAGTTTGTCGTGTGATCTTTTTAACATCCCGCTGGAAAAGGTCATACGAGACGCAAAGGTGAACAGAAATGACACTCTGTACACCAAACAACACATGTTACTCGCTTACGCCGATGACATCGATATAATGGGTCGAACATTGCGAGCGGTAACAGCCACCTTTAAACAAATTGAGAAGGAGTCTGCCGAAATGGGTCTGACAGTAAATGGCGAGAAGACCAAGCTGATGGTATCAACGCGCAAGACGTCCAGTAGACTCGGACCAACTGTGGAACTTGAGAACTACAGCTTCGAGGTAGTCAAAGACTTTATATACCTTGGTACTGCCATAATTAAAACGAATGACATCAGTTTCGAAATTCGGAAAAGGATTGTGATGGCCAACAGATGCTACTATGGTCTAAGTAAGCAGTTTAGAAACAAGGCCACGTCCCGCCAGACCAAACTCACACTTTACAAGACGCCGATACTACTCGTGCTATTATATGGATCTGAAGAATGAGTACTTGCGCAAGCAGATGAAACAGCTCTTGGGGTGTTTGAAAGAAAAATTCTCCGAAAGATCTACGGGCCGATCTGCGTCGACGGTGAATATCGGCGTCGAATGAACCATGAGCTGTACAATTTATACGCGGACGTCGACATAGACAGTCGCATTGAGCTGCAGCGACGACGGTGGCTACGCCATGTTGTGCGAATGAATGAGAATGCCCCAGCTCAAAAGGCATATAAAAGCGAGCCTACTGATGGTTCCCGTAGAAGGGGAAGGCCACGAATCAGATGGAAAGAAAACAACATCTTGGAACGTGGTCTTCCAAATTGGTGGATTTGCGCACAAGACCGATTGGTGAAGATCTTCCTTATTTTTTAACTTGGTTTGTGGTCAAAAATCGGCGATTTTCCAAAGGATTCATAGATTGTTAGACGGTGTCTACATATGGTGTATGGTACCTTCTATTCTAATAGAAAATGGACTAGCTGGAGGTGGATCCGCTTTCAGTTTTTAAAAATAAAAAATAACCCAAGAAATAATTTAAAGTCAGTTTTCGTCGATATTGCACTTGCTTTTCTTGATATTGCCTTCTATTTATCAGAAGAAGGTACAGTATCTCCCGAACGCAAGGATTTAGCTACGCCACATTTTGTTGGGACTCAAAGGGCTAAAAAAAATCTGAAACATATATTACAAAAACTTATAGATCATAATATTGATTTTATTTTAAATTTTCATTTAAAGGACGCTCGTCGTATTTTTCCTTTTTCAGTATTAACATAAATTTTGAAGGAACTGGTATGTGTAAAGGGTACGTTTTACATATGATCAGCAACATTTCGTAGCCTATGTTATGTCCAGTCAGACAAATTGAAATTTATTGTTAGCCATATCGATTTCATTACAATACAAGCCTACTACGTTATCGCACTACTTGCTATTAGTTTGCAATGTGCTTTTTTATTTTTTTAGAAGTTTTTTTTTCTACAATCCAATGTTGTATATTGTTATTCTATGTCCACATTCATTACAATTCTACATTTATATCTGTGGATAGAGTTGAAATACAAAATCTTATTAGAACTGTAAAATTGTTATTTATTTTCTGTTTGCCCTTTTTTTAGAGGCTAAATTTCCTTGTCTGTATATTTATTGTTTTACAAAGATACGAGTATTTTCATCAATAAACACTACCAATACCATCACTGCAAACAAAATGTATTATATGTTAATTTATTCAAAATGTAAAAAGTCTATATTATACCCATGGGGCTTTCTAAGTTTGGACTAAGGACAACGACTAAAAGGGCACAATAACAAATCAAGTTATTCATTTTGCTAATGCAAAAAAAAACCCAGAATTTCTATGAAATAAGTTATGGTTAGCCTTTATGGCTTTAAGAATTAAGGGGAGTTAAAAGCTTGCCACATTCCCACCACTCACCTGAAAAGGTTGGATTTTTTGATAATTTATATGTGATATTCATAGGTTTTTCCATGCTGTATCGATTGTAGAATAAAAGGCTTGAGTAAAATTTGATTAATAGCACTAGTTTATTTAACATTTTAAAAATAATAAACCATTTTATTGCATTTAAAGTATTTGGTAAAATAACAAGAGTCCAATATTCAAATAAAAAAATCAGTAAATACTTAACAAGTGATTTTTCAAAATATACACTACAACCACCGTTTAGACCACTACTGCTAAATTTGTGGTCAAAAATATGCAATTTTACAAAAAAAAAAAAAAAAAAAAATAATAACACAGTGACACATTTTTCAACTTTAAAATCTTAAACCAATCGAGACCCCCAAAATCTTGAAGCTTGTGTTGGTGGAAGAAAATCCCTAGCTGGGTTTTGCATTATTAGCTAAGGTTTTCTTTATAATTAATTTTTAAAATATTCGACTGGGGGTGGATTTTAGCACAATTTTCGAATAATACGTACTTATTATTGAGTCTATATCTCGTGAACTATTCGAAATATTGATTTTCTCTCTTGAGCAATATTTTTCCTCTTACTTAGATCTAAGCATTTTCGCTTCAGATAAAATCAATAAAACAACACCAACATACTGAAAATAGCACAACTGCAAAAATAATTAAAATTTCGACATACTTTTTCCACGTTTTTTCACACTTATTTCAGAAACTGCTACTGACTCGACCAAACAATATATGACAAGAAGATACCCAATAGCAAATCAAACAACTCTTCTTAAAACCCCGATTTCATTGGTTGATTCCTTCACATAGTTATAGCCTCACAAATTCATCAAAATGAACCAAAAAAAATTCACTCCCAATTGTATGTTTATAAAAATAAAAATTGTTATGCTGTTATGCAATAAAAAGGTACAAAATTGAAGTAAAAATTAAAATGTTTGGGCCCTTTGGTTTTTTTTTTCGAAGACATGTCACAGCGAAATATGTACAGGGTAAACGCAGGAACTGGAGGTGGATCGACCACACATTAAGGAAAAACTGGAACAGTATTACATGGATGGCACTTGAATGGCATCACCAATGGTCGAGGAATAGTGGTCAACCCAGAAACACCTGTCGACGTACCATTACTCAAGAAGTAAGACAAACAACCTTACATCAAAGAAGCAAAAACAACTACAGCAAGTGTAATGGTGGAGGACCAATGTACGCGACATTCGGAGCAGTGCGGGATCAACACTGCCAGTATGAAAACCTTGGTTGTTGATTTTTAAAACGTCTGAATAAAATAGTTTGCCTATTTTCATCTGGCAATGCCATATCACTCGACGGAGCGGAGAAGTTGAAGAAATGTCAACTTTGCCGATGCTTGGGGAAGTATGCTGGTCTAGTCATAAAATATTTTCTTACGAAAATAAAGATATTGAAATGGTCGGAAACGTGTTTTCAGATGATGAGATTAGTTCCGAAAGCGACGAATACATTTCAAAATATGTATATGTAAAAAAAGATTTGAAGTGTCCTTATTTTTATTTTAATGTTTATGATTTTCCTTATATTTTTATCATCAACAATAAAAATCTCATTTTTTATTTCAATTGTGTACCTATTTATTGAGTCAGTAGTAGTTTCTGAAATAAGTGTGAAAAAACATGGAAAAACTATGTCGACATTTTAATTTTTTTGCAGTTGTGCTATTTTCAATATGATGGTGTTGTTTGATTGATTTTATCTCAAGATAAATTTTTTAGATCTAATTAAGAGGAAAAATATTGCTTAAGAGAGAAAATCAATATTTCAAATAGTTCACGAGATATAGACTCAAAAATAAGTACGTATTATTCGAAAATTGTGCTAAAATCTACCCCAGTCGAATATTTTAAAAATTAATTTAAAAAAAAAGAAACCTTAGCTAATAATGCAAAACCCAGCTAGCGATTTTCTTCCACCATCACAAGCTTCACGATTTTGGGGGTCTCGATTGGTTCAAGATTTTAGTGCTGCACAGTGTAAGTAATCAGATTCCAATATCTGTGGTTAATTTTACAAGTTGGGAATATTTTAAAGACGATTATTTCAATTGACAAATTCGATCCAATCGAACTTAACGACCATGAGGAGGACACTCCCAAATAACCTAAATCTGTCGGAACTCTTATGGTTATGGTGTTACGGAACCCTTATGGTTATTGATTCAGACATATCTGAAAAATGAAAAAGAAGTATGTTAAGATTTGCATGGTTGACCCGAGATATCTGTAGTTAATAGAGCTAGAGAAGTTGTAAACAACATTAGTAACGCACAATGCAGCTCGGACCAACGCAAATCAAATCTTGCCAGTTTTTAAATATCACCAATCGTCGGAGCTCTTGTGGACCAAATTTTGATGTTTTTGTTCTATTACTGTCAGGATTTATTTCAAACTTTAACATAGGGAATGATAGATACATAGCAACGGCTTTGATTGGCTTTAACATAATTTCAATTGTGGACACTGACCTCCCTGCGGTTCCACCTGGGGAGCTATTTTCATCATTTTCATCTGCTAGGAGAATCGCGAAATTCGGAGGCGAAAATATCTTTGGCCCTACCGTCGGAAAATTCAGCCTCCATGAAGAAACATCAGACAACCGCATGAGGTTGATTGGCTTCGCAGCATCAAAAACATGGTAGTTAGCAGCACCAGATTCAAGCATCTCGATATACACAAGGCCACTTGGATTTCTCCCGATCGAACAATGAGAAATCAAATCGATCGGTATGGTATCAAATAGTAGCAGTGAAGTGGATACCTAAGGACCAATAATAAATGACGGTATAGAGTGTATACCACCTAGCCAAGATGAAGTCAGAATAGCAGGCTGAAGAATAATAAAGCAGCAGGTGCCGATGGGTTACAAACCGAACTATTCAAGACTGGTGGTCAGATGCTGGTAAGGAGCATGTACCAGCTGATTACTACAATTTGGCTAGAAGAATGCATGCCCAATAATTGGAACCTCAGCATCCTGTGTCCCGTGGACAAAAAAAGAGACAAGACGATATATGCCAACAATAGAGGAATAAGTCTCCTTCCCATCGCATATAAAGTGCTATCCAGCGTATTGTGTGAACAACTGAAGCCAATGGTCAATGACATTATTGGACTATACCAATGGCAAATCCACCATTGACCAGATTTTCACTCTGCGCCAGATCCTGGAAAAACCCCACGAAAAACACATCGACACATTCCACCTATTCGCCGACTATAAAGCCTCATTATACAGCAATATCCGTTCAGAGATGTATAAAGCCATGTCTGCGGTTGGCATTCCTGCAAAATTAATTCGGCTATGCAGAATAACTATAAAATGCACAAGATCAGCTGTTAAAGTCGGAAAGGATCTCTCTTTTAATACCTTTAATACCGAACGAGGATTCAGACACGGTGATAGTTTGTCGTGTGACGTTTTTAACATCCTGCTGGAAAAGGTCATACGAGAGGCAAAAGTGAACAGAAATTACACTCTGTACACCAAACAACACATGTTACTCGCCTACGCCGATAACATCGACATAATGGGTCGAACATTGAGAGCGGTAACAGCCACATTTGAGCAAATTGAGAAGGAGTCTGCCAAAGTGGAACTGACAGTAAACGGAGAGAAGACCAAGCTGATGGTATCAACGCGCAAGACGTCCAGTAGACGCGGACCAACTGTCGAACTTGAGAACTACAGCTTCGAGGTAGTCAAAGATTTTATATACCTTGGTACTGTCATAAATAAAAAGAATGACATCAGTTTTTAAATTCGAAGAAGGATTGTGATGGCCAACAGATGCTACTATGGTCTGAGCAAACAACTCAAAAGCAAGGCCACCTCCCGCCAGACCAAACTCACACTCTACAAGACGCGGATACTACCCGTGCTGTTATATAGATCTGAAGCATGGGTACTTACGCAAGCAGATGAGACAGCTTTTGGAGTTTTTTGGAGAAAAATTCTCCGAAAGATCTATGGGCCAATCTGCGTTGACGGTGAATATCGCCGTCGAATGAACCATGAGACATTGTTAGACGTATTGAGCTGCAGCAACTACGTTGGCTAGGTCATGTTGTGAGAATGCCCCAGCCCAGAAGGCATATAAAAGCGAACCAGCTGATGGTTCACGCAGAAGGGGAAGGCAACGAATTAGATGGAAAGACCAAGTCGAAGACAACATTGCCGAAAATGGTCTTTCAACTTGGAAAAACTGCGCAAAAGTCCGACGCGCCTGTAAATTTGCCAATTGTTTAAAAAAGGAGTGCCGATTGCTGCAAAGACATTTTGATATGGTAGTGGTGTTTTAAAAATCTCTTACTTTCAGAACTTTCTTCATATTCCCATCCTGAAATTTGGAGTTAGGATCGCTATTGAAGATCCTAACTCCAAATTTCAGGATTCCAGCTTTATCTGTTTACCCAAATTCACATTGTAGCAAATTTAGTACCATTTAGTACACATAAGTACGAATATCCAAAACTACCTACATATCCCAATCTATAAGATCGATTATCAATCGATTTACATTTTCATTCAACCGTAAAGTTATCTCTATATTTGGTTTAGTTGATGTGACATCCTTCCGTCAACTTTTTTTTTCGCTCTCTATATCAAGTTTTCTTATTCGATTGTGTTTCCGCACTTAGACAACAGTCGTCTGTCATCATTTCCCTTACTAGATTTCAATCTATAGTGTGTTATAGTTAAATTGACAATAGTCTTTTACAGCACACCAACTAATTCCGAACACGAAGAATTCAGATTCAAATCATACCACTTTTCCCGGTGTACATACCCACTGTGCCCTCCTTATGTCGTTTAAGGCAACACTAACACCAACCACCACACTCACACACACACACATCCGTAATGCTTTCTTTACGTTTGGTTTTTGGATTATCCGGCATTGGTATTCGTTCGCTATGCTGGATGAAAAGTTGTCACATCCTCTCTAACATTCTGTCAATTAATAACTCATGCTCTCATTGTATGTAAATGAAGTTATTTGCTTTTCTTTCCGCATTTTTGCACAACATCAAACCAAATTTGGCAACGTGCTGCAAAAGCACCGCCAGGCAACATCGTAGCGCATATGGCGGACAGGCAGGCAACATTACAAATAGCTAAATCTGAATATTTGTTGGGACCCCTCGCGCTCGGTCCCCACGCTGTTCATTCAGAATGCAATCATTCGATTTGACTGTCTGTTGCAATTTCTTGAACATTTCTTTTGCATTTTTAATTCCCAAATCGTAAATCGGTTGAGGTAGTAGGACAACAACGAAAAAGAAGAGACAAGGAATAACCACAAAAACGGCAACAAAAACAACCACAAAGAATCGAACTAAACAATGGGTTGTTGGTTGGCTAAGCTAAATTCACATTGAAATGCTTAACTTCGTCATGAAAGAACGAACGAAACGTATGGAGAAATGTTGGGGAGGGAGTGTGGCAAATAACCAGCGGCGGCTAAGGAGAAGGTGGAGGACGGAGGAGGTGGAGGACGGAGAGCGAAAAGAGGCCGATAACCAAACATGGCAATAGCAGACCACATATCAGTTTTTCGGTTTCTTAACTTTGCTGCCGTTTGCTTGAGGATTTGTTGGTAAGACACGCTTGAATAAACACATTCATATGAACATTAAAATGTGGCTAACAATGGCGCAACTATATCTGAGTTTGTACATCTACAGAAATCGACAGCGACGACGCCGACAACGAAGATGACGACGGTAGGCAGTAACTTGTATACGAAATGGCATGTGGCAATAATGAGTGGGGCATAAACAGGCCGAGCTAATAACAATGTTATCAATTTAAATCGTTTGTACACTAATTGTAAATGTTTGGGAAATAAAACAAAAGAATTTATTCGAATCTGCAATAGATAATATTTTTTTAATTGGAAAGAAAGTCAAGTAAATAAGCTATTCAAGGACATAGAGTTCTGTGTAGAAAGTAATGTTCAATATGCCAAAATTTAAGATATTGTAAAATTCTAAATAAAATAAATAATGGGAAAGAGAAAAAAATCATAAGACTATGCGAATTTTTGTAATGTATAGTTAAAATTGAATCTAAAAAATAATGAACAAGTATATTTCTACAATATTTTATTAAAAGTATCAATGAATGTTTAGGGCAGCACAACTACCCTAAGAAGATATAGACAAGAACGTTAAATTAAATTTTTCGAAAATGTAAATTTGATTATTGGACCCACTAGTGTGAAGACGATAATACTAAAAACACTAACATATGTAGACCTCACAATATATTTTAGCATTTTTTTCCATATCCGGCATTTTCCATCAATAGAAGAAGGCCCTCTATTTTACACTAATAGTTTTTATGTTTTCCCGAACATGAACATTTTTCCATAAAATTCAAATTATATTTTTACACCAACGTTGGGTATATGGGAGCTATATTTAAATCTGAACCGATTATCACCAATTTCAATAGGGCGCGTTTTTGGGCGAAATAAATGAGCTGTGTCGAATATCATGTGATAACTACCGAAAACTATACGCGTCGTCTTTATTTATGGCCGGAACTTTATGTAGAATTTACGCTGGTGGGCTTGGATTAACTATTTACGTCTAACTCCCACATTCGAGTACACACAACAATATAATTTATATTTTAATATCAATATAGTTGATATTGGATATATTGTCAACTTTTCCGGTCTATTTCCTTCAGGAGGAAGGGCATATTTTGCCATAAAAGACATGTTGCATATATAGTGAATCACAGTCTAAAATATCCCCTTGCTTCTTTTAATAATAAAAATACCATAAATATATGCTAAACAATGAATTAACATTTATTCTTTTTTATATGTGAACACGAAAAAAATTTAATTTTGTATTTTGATTTAATTTGAACCTACACTAATTCAAGAGTGTCCCTATAAATTTTCAATTGAAAATCTCAACTATTTTTGAAGATATAGCCGATTTATTGTTTTAGCATCAAGTGACAGCAAGAGGGCTTCTCAAACTTTAAACGCGTTTTCCAAAAAAACTTTCAAAAGCTACTTTTTGATTTTTTATAATAAATCAGCAAATTTTCTAGTAATCGACATGGTTATTATTTTTCACTTCGGCAGCACACCTACGAGACATTAAATCAATAAATTGCTAAATTTGATCTTTTGCATCTTGAATTGCTATCCAGTGTTTGCTATTCCAATTGCTATCCCATTGATATCCAGTATTGGTCTCATTCCTACGAATGATGCCAATATATTTTCTCCCACATTCTAATCCTTTCCATCTGGGCAGACGATATGTCTGCCCATGCCGCAAAGGAGTACGTGATGATGGGATGAATCACTTGCTTGTATATTTGCAATTTTACCTCCGAAGAAAGTCCTCCTCTCATTCGAAAGAGTCTTTGATAGGCTAAGTTCATCTTTTTGGCCTTTGAAAGCACATAATCCACATGGCGACAGAAGTCGAACCTTTCGTGCAGGATGATTCCAAGATATTTCACCCTGTCCGACAATCCAATGAATTCATGGCCAACCTTTATAGTTGGAATGTATTTTCGGAAGCTCTTTGCAGTGGACTTGGGTTTGTCCTTGAAAACCACAGTTACACACTTTCCAACATTGAGTTTGAGTCCCATTTGTTGAAGTAGTTGTGAAGTGTTTCCATGTACACATTCAATCTTCTTTCCACAGTGCTTCCAAAACGGCCTCGTAGTGCAAGTAGGACATCATCAGCGTACGTCAGTAGCAGTTCTCTTTCAGGCGGCTCCGGTATGTCGCATACGAACAGGTTATATAGAACTGGTCCCAGCAGTGATCCCTGTGGCACCCCTGCTTTTCAGACAGTTTATCTTCCACTCTCACACGAAAAACTTAATCCTTCAGAAAACTTGCCACCATGCGACAAGTTTGAGGATCGAATCCGAGTGATTGCTCTTATAAAGAATGCCGCGTTGTCAAACTGTATCAAAAGCTTTGGCAAAGTCCAGACCAATTGCAATGGTTACTTCCTTCAGTCTGAAGCCTTCGGGACTTATGTAGAGAATACTGCCAGTGCGTGGGTTGTCGAATGTTTTGCTCGAAATCCAAACTGGCAATCTCTAAGGATTTTCATTTCCTCAATAACCCGGTTGATGCGTCGCAGAATAAAATGCTCCAGCAATTTCCCAAAGGGCGATAGCAGGGAAATTGGTCTGTAGCTTCCGCGCAAAGACGCATCTGCACCAGGCTTTGGGATTGGTACAACAAGTGCCTCCTTCCATTATTGGAAAATAGCCAATGTTCAGGCAGTGATTAGTTTTTTGGGAAATATAGACCAACGTTTTTGTATGCCGATCATCGTCATGAAATGTCGTCAGTGGAGAAATATTATGATTTCGGAGTAGTTAATGTTAAATATTAAAGACTCAGACATAAAAAAGAAATCCCTTATTTTTCGGCATATTGTTGTACTGATAGATTTCTCGCAAAGTATCGTACGTTGGAAGGATGACATTTCGCAGTAAAAGAAATATTACGCTGTTTTTTGTTTGGTGCATTTAATTGTGAGTTACAGGGATTCAAGAATGGAAGTGACAAAGCGAAAATTGGGAATGGTGTTTATGGCTTCGATACCGCAACATCCGATTATGTGCTATTTTGGTTTAGTAGATTCCGTTCAGGAATTTTTGATGTTAAATATGCACCTCGCATAGGTAGGCCGGTCGTCGAAAATGTTGATAAAATGGGAGAAATGATCAAAGCTGACCGGTACAGGTGCTAAAAAATGAACATAATACAGTTTTAAACCATTTACAATTGACCAAAAACGGCCAGAATTTGGCCAGAGGTGTCGTGTTTCACAAGGACAACGCTAGGCCAAACACATCTACTCGAAACTTCAGGACCTTGGTTGGGAAGTTTTAAGGCATCCGCCATACAGTCCCGACTTGGCACCAAGCGATTATCATATTTTTATTGCATTGCAAAATTTCTTTAATGATAACAAATTGGTATCGAGGGAGGATTGTGAAAATCGACTACTAGAGATTTTTGCAAATAGAGAGCATAGCAACATTCCGAAGCAATAAAGTAGTATAGTTCATATATAAAAATAATGGATTTAATTTTTCCCCAACCTAATACACGTCAAAAGAAAAAAATATGCAAAGAAAAGTTTCAAATCCAAATTTTCATGGAAGAAGAACCTAGCCCTAGCAGTGAGATGAATCACTGCAACCAAATGCTGTCATTTCTAAGCCACTCGTCCGAAAGCTGTTAAAATGTTTCCAGTGACAGCTCATTATATTGTTTACAAGCGTACAAAAGCATTTTGGTAAGAATTTTACATTTAAAAAAAGTTATTCTGATGGAACAAAAAGAAAATAGACTGAAAAGAGCTAAAGAGCATGGTCGAAAGTGGTGAACTGCCGAATTTATATTCCTTCGATGAGAAAACATTCGTTGTCCAGCAGTTTGTAAACAAACAAAACGATCGTGTTTATTTGCCAAAGAGGTCAGCTGAAAATGTGAACCTTCGGTTGGCCACCAAAACTCAAGCGCCGGCCATGGTGATGGTGTGGGCCGCCATAACAGCCGATGGTAGCTCTTCGCTCGTATTAATAGAATATCATCAGAATAAATGCTGAATATTATCGCGAAAATATTCTGGAGGGTGTATTAAAGTTGCCCATACAAACATTTTGGCCGCAGACCTTGGACATTCCATCCTGAGTGCGATGGTGGACGCGCCACCTAAGAATGGTTACAAAATGAGGTTCCTCGCTTAATGTCAAGCGCACAATGGCCACCAACATTTCCTGATACCAATCCGCTGGACTATTGTGTCTGGAGTATTTTGGAAAGCAAGGTTGGCACTAAAAAATACCAAAGTGTCGACCACCTCATTGGCCCTTTGAAGGCCATAATTCGCGCCAAATGTGGCCAATTCAAACAAATCTAAACTTATTCTAAAATTTGACTCTATTTCCCACATTTTTACTTTCATTTAATAACATTAAAAAAAAGTATAAAAATTATGGCGCTTGACTTTGTTGCAGTATTTTTATCTCACCCTGTATTTTTAAAAGTCCAAGAACTATCCCAGTTTTTATTATTTTTTTAGTTTTGTGTAGTAAAGATATAAAAAAATATTGCAGAAGTAACACACATAACTATATTTTTAATATTATTTTATTTAATTTTTAAATGTTAATTTAAAAAAAAAACTATAAATATTAAATTTTGTTAAACAAAAATAAAAATTGCATATAATTTTGAAAGGTTCCATTACAATTGGAAAAGGTTTCGCTTAATTTGCAAAAGGCTTCATTTAATTTCGCAAACGTTTCGTTTAATTTGGAAAAAGTTTCAATTGATTTTAAAAATGCTTTATTTAATCTGGAAATGCTAATCTATAAAAATAATTTTAAACCAGTGAGCGGAGCAGTATAGTCGGACGGGGCCGACCATACGATACCCTACACAACTACCACGCACCTCTAACTTTCTGCCGACGTTTATTCTGAGCTTGGGCAATATTTCGTGATAGTTGCACCCTCTTGCCCGATTAAAGATCGACAGCACCTCTTCCTTACACTGACATATTTTCCGAATATTCCCAATATTGAGTACAACCCTTCTAATAACTTGTCCAGGTTCCCTTCACCGTGGATTGTGTTGTGATGTTCGGATTATTATATTATATTAGCCTATAGATCGTCTCGAAAAAACATAAAAAATTAAGTTTTCGGTCCACTTTATCCCAAAATTTTTATCTGATCATCAACAAAAATTATAGCCGTTATCCCTGACCATACCTGGATCCTCATTGAACATTTTATAGCGACCAGCGCTATATCCGCCCTCTAGTGTGGTAATGGGTTACTAAATATCTCATACGTAAGCACCTGTAAATATTTAAGTGTAAGCCCCACATCTGAGTACATACGACCATATAATTAGTATCAATTTAAAGGTCAACCACTCCTCTTGGATATGCTATCAACTTCTTGGGTCTTTGTTATTCAGGGGTAAATATATACGCTATAGAATACAAATTTTGTAATTTTTCACACAAAAGTCAGGGTCCATTTGACCCGCTAAATATTGACCGATCTTTATCAAAACAAGCATGCTTATTCTATGGCCCGATCCCCTTCTCCGTGCAAAAATTCGCGGTGTTTGGGCCATAATTGCGGCTTGTGGAGCGACCAGAAAAACCGACAAAAATAAAGTTTTTGGTCCATTTCATCCCCTAAATATTAACCAATCTTTTTCAAAAGCAAAGGGGTCTTCATTGACCAGAACCCATCCTACATGCAAAATTTCGTGAAGATTGGTCCATAACTGTGGCCTGTATCGTGTTTACAAATTATAATGGACAGACGGACGGACACACATGTCTAGATCGACTCAGCTAGTCGAGATATGACGATCGATATACTTAAAGGTGGGTCTAGGACCAATATTTCGCGGCGTTACACACTTTTGAGGCTACACAAAGCTATAATACTCTGACAACATAGTTGTGTAGGGTATAAAAATTATTACGGACCCTATTATATATCGAAACCTTATTATATATTATCCGATAATATTCCATTTATTAAATAGCAAAGCATCCTCTAAAAACATTTAACATACAATCAATGTAAATTTAAAAAATTTAATAGATTCAATTAGTACGATTAAATTAACAATATTGAAAACGAAATCCGATTTATTACACTACCTCCAATTAGAAACAAAATGACAGGCAAAAAAACGAACAATCTTTTCAAATCGCAGTGAAAAAACAGGTTGACATATTCACTTTGCCAGAAAAGGAGGCTCCAGTTATTGTCGTTTGATGGCATAACAAAACTAATCGTTGAAAAATGCAATTACCTTTTTTGGCAAAAAAAAAACACCACCATTTTCCCCAAACACAGAAATTATACAAAAAAGTACATCAAAATAGTATGAATGGACAGGCAAGAGGATACACACATGCACACTGACTAACTGATAGAATGGCTTCACACATGTATATATACATACATGTATAACAAAAATCGACAACAACATCCATGAAGACAACAATTGCAATAAATCCAATAGACACTCGATAGTTCATTCACTATCAAGCAGCAGATCGAAATAAGAACTTTGGTTATCGTTCGGTATGTGCGGATCGGAGTAGAGGCTGGAATAGGTGGCAACTGAAGTAGCATCAGTGCAATGTTACACGCTCAGTGTGACAAGCACTCCACCACCACCACCCAGTTACTGCACAGTTCACATTGACATCAGATAATAGAAGGAGACAAGGACTGATGTTTGGTGGCTTTGTAGCAATAATTGTGGCTGTTGTTGTTGCTACGGCTGTTGTTGTTGTTATTAGACAAACTTGTCTCAAAGAAACGCCAGCAAGTTTTTTTCATGCTCCTTTTTTAGCAAAGAAAATAAGCAGAACCAGCTTTGAAATAACTTTATTTCTTGCAAAAGGGAAAAAGTAGACACGAATGGCAAAGTGCATACAAAAAAGTCAACGTAAACGAAATTGAGGAAGCACTTGAGTATTTGTGGCCACTCAAAGTCATCGAAAGTTTCTTCGTTGTTGTTGTTGTCGTTGCTGTTGGGTTGTCTAACAGCAATTGCTATAAAGGCTAGTCACACGTCCATCTATCCCACCCATTCATCCATCCATCCGTCCATTCCAATCCCAATCCCGAAGTAACCTACACCAATTGAGGGACCAACCATTGCAATGCTGCTTGCTCTTACATGGTGTTGGCCTAGACATATCGTTAAGCATGAATGTTGGTCCCATTTGGTCGGAATATGTGTAAGCATTTTCTTAAAGGCTTTTATTTTCCTTTTTCAGCTTTCTTTGGCAAAGAACCGTCAGAGAAGAAAGCCAACAGACCGTACAAATAAACGAAATGATAAACAGACATTTCTTCGTTATTTTGAGGAAAGGAAAAAAGTATCAGATGACAGTGGCAGCAGCAGCAGTCTAGTTATGGTTTCTTGTGGCTCTTTTAGGTTGTCTTTGCTTCGTTTTCTTCTTCTTCCTCCTGCATACTTAAGATGCAAAATAAGACATTGTACCTAACTACCTACCGACCGTCGGCCGGCCGGCTGGTCTTTCGGTCGGTCGTAGTAGAGGATTAAAAAAATGCCAACACGCCTGTCATTCCTTCCTTTTCAAGTGTCTTTCCGCAAGCAAAATACAAGACATGGAAACTATATACATTTTAAATAGCCAATGACTTAATATAGATCTCTTTAAAAACCGGCAACTAAAACTCTTAACACTTTCTTAGTATATGTGAATTTTTTGTTAATTAACATATGTTATTGCTGGTGCTGTTAAAGAACTTTACCAGAGATTATCCCTGATCTTGGCTAAGACTGTAATATATACTATTTTAAATAATGAAATGGAAAATGTTCAAAATATATTAGAAAAAATTGCTGGACTGTTTGAAATACTTACAAATCAATATTAGGTTGAAAATTGAACATGGATTAAGAATCGCTGTAAAGAAATATTAAGGATTTTTTCACATCGGTCATCTGAAATCCGCTGATAAATTTATTTATTTAATTATTTTTTATACCATATACATAAACTTGAGGTGTGTTCTTAAATTTGTCATTCCGTTCACAACACCTCGAAATTTGAAGTGGTACGCCGTAAAGTATATACATTCTAGGATTTTGGAACTATGGTATTTTTTATCATTGCCTATATTTCCCGTTAACCCCCATATAATGGTACCCGTATTCCGTTTTTCTTTCTTTCTTTGTTTCTTTTTTGATTACCGATCCCCTATCCCCTGGAATGACTGGCTAACTGACTGAAAATGCCAGAGCTAGGACATTGAAATTTTCAGTGAGGGTCTCTCTTGGTCCAAAGGTGACAGATAAGGCTAGGTTTTTGGAAATTCGTACTAAGAAGTACTGAATGTGGTACCATTTGTATTTGGCAAATCAATAGGTCTTAAGGTCTTAATTAAATTTTTTGACGACGAGAATGGATGGGGTCCCCTTAAACTTTAAATGAGGGTCACTGATAAAGTGTAGACTATATATTGCAAAGGGATTTTTGGACATTCGAACTATAAGTATCCGAAAAGTACTAAAATTACTAAATTTGGTACAACTTCGTAGCATGGGAATGTGTAGAGCTAAAAACTTTAAATTTAAGGGGACCCCCCATTCTCGGGGTGAAAATTTTTGTTGATATAATTCGAATCTACACTGATTTAAGAATGTCTCTACAAAATTTCAAGTGAAAATCTCAAGAACTCTTAAAGATATATCCGATTTATTGTGTCAGCATCAAGTGACGGCTGAAGGGCTTCTCAAACTTTAAACGCGTTTTTCTCTAAACATTTTTTTGCGAATGGCGGGCACGATAACTCAGAAACTAATAATCTAATCGGATCCAAATTTTGCAACGTTTCTCTGGGAGTGTATAGCTCTCGTATGAACTAGGATAAAGCCAATCATATTTGTAATACTAAATGGAATCTAAATTTGGATTTGGGTGCCCCTTTTATTGAAATTTGGAAATTTGTTTAAGATAAGTTTTCCAAGAGTATCTTCCTTATTTTTTAACTTGGTTTTTGGTAAAAAAATCGGCGATTTTCCACAAATATTTTTTCAAAGGTCCACCATTTTGTTAATTTTAGAGCGAAGTCAATAATCCTAGTTCATACGAGAGCCAGACATGTACTCTTTCTAACACCGTTGGAATTTTCAGATTCCGATGTTCCAGTGAGGAGTTATCATGCCCGCCAGCAAAAATAAGGACTTTTCTTTAATTACAAAAAACAACAACAAAACAATAACAAAAATTTTTTGTAAATTATTTTTCTTCTCTTTTAAATCTTCAATTATATATGTGCAAAGTTACAAACCTTAACAAGCATTTGTACTCATTTACCAGCCCATTGAAAATCTTGAAAAATTAAAATCGCGAATGGGGGGGGGTTCCCATAAATCCGAATTAAGGTTGAGAATTGGAGTCTATATAAAGAGGTGGTTTTGGAACTTGGTACAACTTGAATTTGGAGGAACGGAATACTGAAATTTAAAATTAATATTACCCTCGGAGTGTAGGACTTGAAATTTGTTACTTATGTGTACGAAAAGTACTAAATCGTGCTATAATTTGTATTTGGGTGAGACAATAGGGGTGGGGTCCTGAAATTTGGAATTAGGATCATTGGTGGGGTGTACAATTGCGGTATGTAGGAAATTGTGAAAATTCGTATTAATGCGTACCACTTTGGTGACTTTTTGTACCTCATAGAATTACGTTTATTATAAAAAATTCACCAACTTTAAAAAAAAGTGTCATTAAATGCACAGTTGCTTTTGTACTTGAAATTGGAAAGCGGTCAAAATGACCGCCTTCGGCGTTCTAGTTTTAACAACACTTCATTGAAAAAATAAATTTTTAGTCGATTTAGCATTAATCGAAGATTGATTTTGAGCAGTTTTTGGCAAAATCGAAAAGTCGACTTTTTAGTCAAAGCAAAAATCGAAAAGTCGATTTTTCCGCTCGACTACGTAACCCTAGTGGTCCAAACATGTATTTCTGCCACATTTGTTATATCCTGAGATAGAGACATCTTTGGATATTTTTTTCCAGCAGTAAACATTTCCATGAGAACCTGATCGTAAAAAGTTTTGTTCACGTTCCCGTTGTATAAAACTGTACAAGGCATCAATCGGTTTTGTGGGTCTTCTAAATGGAGCCAAATCTAGAGAAATTTTTATTTCTCCCATATAACAGGATACCATTAAATTTTATGTTATAATTCCCAATCGAATTTGGAGGACTCTTCTTTGCTGGACATTTTCCTATCTCTACTAAATTTTCAATTCTGAATCTAAAGACACATTCTTGGAAAATATGTTATGAATGGTAAATATTTTATGAAAAATAGTTTTGAATTTGCTTTCGAACGACTTCGGCTGAAAGACCTCCCGATCTTTTTATAAACAATTTGACAGCCCATAGCAATCTAATAATTTAATATTTCTAAAATTCCCATTCAATTATTATCGTATATCAAAATTTTTTGATTAGCATTCATATCTCAGTTTAGTTATCTCGCAGTGTCACTTGTAATGACATTTCGATAAATCACAAAGTGACAAAATGTAAAAATATCTACCCTACTTGCAATTGTCCCCAGGAAATCAACACACAAACTAAAAAAGAGACATTTAATTGAATGGTCGGTCGTTCAAAATAACCAAAAGCCTTTCTGCTTTCAGAGCACAAAAGCCAACGAAAATATGAAAAATAAAGTATAGAATTATAATAAAATTTTTACACAAGCGGCAAAATACAGAGTGGAATAAAACAACAAAGAACGTATTTTATAAAGGCTTTATATTTTTGCATACATACAGTCGACAAAAATATAGATATATACACACACAAACACACAAATAAACAACTGACAGCCACTAAAAACCTGGAAGTCTGGCCAGAAGCCGCTTAAAAGGGATAGCGTTATATATTTTTAGGCAATACAGATGAGACTCATATAATGCATAGAAACAAATTAATAATAAATATAAAAAAACGATTTTAATAATTGAAAATTAATAATCTATGGATTGGACTGGTCTAGATGTAAGAAGGACAATTTTGTTTTTAAGATAATAATATTGCATTCAGGATTCCATAAAATTGTAATACTTTGATCACCATAGCATCCCAATTACCGGCAGCTAAAACTATAGCAAAACTATTATATTTTCAAAAATTGTTTCCTTGCTGAAACCACTAAAAATCGATCAACACCTCTCGTTTTTCCTTTCAATTAAGTGCTGTTGTCGAGTGTATTTTTTGGTATGCTGACATTTTAATGCTTTTAACAATTAAAGAAAATTCGCACATTACAAATTTTTTTAGTCCGCTGTCAAAAAAGGCAAAGAGGATCGCTGTAATTTCACAAGCATATTCTAAACGTCAGCAATGCACGCCTGATATCTCGAACGATTCTAGCTCTGATTAGTAGAATTTGGCTAGAGGAATACATGTCCAATGATTGGAATCTCAGCATCCTGTGGCCCGTGAACAAAAAAGGAGACAGACGATATTTGCCAACTATAGAGGAAATTGTTTTCTTCCCATCGCATGTAAAGCGCTATACAGTGTGCTGTGTGAACGACTGAAGCTAATGGTCAATGACATTATTGGACCATACCAATGTGGTATGGACCATAAGAACTGGCAAATCCACATTAGACCAGATTTTCACACTGAGCGAAATCCTGGAAAAGACCCTCGAAAAACACATGGACACATTGCACCTATTCGTCGAAAATAAAGCCGCATTTGACAGTCCAATCCGCTCAGAGGTGTTTAAAGTCATGGCTGCGTTCGGCATCCCTGCAAAATGAACAAGGTTGTGCAGGATAACTTTAACTGGTACAAAGTCAGCAGTTAAAGTCGGAAAGAACCTCTCGAATCCCTTCAAAACCAAACGAGGACACAGACAAGGTGACAGTTTGTCGTGTGACCTCTTTAATATCCTGCTGGAAAAGATCACACGAGATGGAAATGTGAACAGAAATGACACTCTGTACACCAAACAGTACATGTTACTCGCCAACGCCGACGATATCGACATAACAGCCACCTTTGAACGAATTGAGAAGGAGTCTGCCAAATTGAGACTGACGAGAAGACCAAGCTGATGGTATTAAACGCACAAGACGTCTAGTAGACTCAGACCAACTGTGGAACTTAAAAACTACAGCTTTGAGGTAGTGAACGATTTTATATAGCTCGGTACCGCCATACACAAAACTAATAACATCAGATTTATAATCCGAAGAAGAATTACAACATTATTACACAACCAATACTAGACGAGGATCTTGCTTCTCATAAGTGGTACCTAAGCTAAATGTAATTTCAATAAAATTAGCTACACTCCGAGTTCGGACCCCCGACTCGCGAGGTGCTTTATTGACGCATAACGTCCGAGCTGCTTTATTGCCGCCCAAACCAGTGGCCACGAACTACGACCTATAAGTAAAAGCCGAGGACAACACCAACAAATCAGGCAGCCTTCTTCATTGGCGCCCAACGTGGGGTCACGAACAACGACACAAAGATTGAAATAACGGAAACTACCAAAGCAGATAGTGACGAGTAAGTGTCAGGCGAAGAAGAGATGACACAGTTTACTGAAATCCAATTCAAACAACTGATCCAGGCAATGCACAACAACAACCGGACGGGTTCGTTTTCGCATTGTACATTGCGTTTTCGGGGGCAGAGAGATGCCGCCTCAGTTGAAGAATTTGAGACATTGTTATCAGTATATAAAGACATCTAAGACGTGGACGTAGTAAACGGGTTGCAGCTGCTATTGGAAGATTATGCAGTTCCGAGAAAATATGGTATTTTGCAGAATCACCAAGTACCATATCGTTCACAGTTCTGCTCTAGGGGGTGAACCCGAAGACGTTCCAACTCCCAGAAATACATTATAACTACGAGGACGTCATCTTTACTAACACTCCAGCTCTACTTAGCATCCATCAGATTCCACAACCCTTTATTACGGATACATCATCGGGACGATTTCAGCATCAGAGGGGAAGACTGAAACGAAGCATCTCTATTATGAATTATTTTTATTTATTTTTATCTGAATTCTAATTATGTACACTAAAGGCTTAAGATCACTATCCACGCTTGCCCAAGTTGATGGGCTGGATCATAAGCTGAAAGCAATTTCTAAACATGGAAGGAGTAAAAAGTTAAATCTGTAATCTTGTTGTTTTCAGTTTCTTTAAAATCGAGAATTGGGTAGGTCCCCGTAAATATAATACCACGATAAGAGGTTCTAAAAAATCATAACTCTAATGTACATATCAAACTATTTTGTGACATATAGAAATAGAAATAAAGTATTAAATTTATTTAGTTAAGTGCATTTTCAAAAACATTAACTAATTCACCGCAATGCAATTCGAAGTTGTTTGGAGTCAGAAAAAACGGCTCCAAAATATTAAAACACATTCACTGAGTTTTACCTTTTAAAGAAACTATTCAACATGAATGCTTCTTCTTTTTTTTTTTACAAATATATTTTTGGGGTTATACGACAAAGACAAACGGGCGGCATTTTAACCAAAACAACGAGAGAAATGATAAAAGAACAAAAACGAAACTTACCTTTTTAATATAAAATACACAACAGCTCAAAGCGGCGCATATATCCTGAAGTTAATAATGCTGAGTGACGATGATGATGATGATCTGACTGACTGGCTGGTTGGCTATGGGACTTGCTTGGTTGGTCTGGTCTGGTGCTATGCTTCACTCGAAGCTAAATAAAAGCAGCGAGTGATATAAAAATCCTTTTTTTTCACCCAAAAAAAGTGGACAAAATATTAAAGGATTTCAAAAATTATAATGGAAGGACATTCTTTTTCCCGTGACGGTTTGTTTGTTAGCTATCTTCCAAATGCTGCACACACTCACACAGACACAAGTGCTAATGAAACAAATCTGAAGGTATTAATCCCAGGCTATGACGAAGATACTCGTTGCAGCTCCTGCTGGCAATAAACGGGACGAAGAGGAAGGATGCTTTTCGTGAGCTGTTTCGGTTGGCTCTGCTGCTATTTCTCAGTGACTCAGAATATTTATGAGAGACTGTTGGTTTGGGTTGGCTTGGTGTGATGTGATGTTGGTGTCGATGGAGGATGATTCTACGTTTGGTTGGTTCACCTTTTGTTTGTTAGCCCAAAAAGGATGTAGGACGTTGATAAAAATTGCGTTACAACACTGACTGAATAGTAAAGTACACTTTACAAGTTTGGTTATTTTACAGTTGCTTTTTTGTACACCTTTTGCTTATGTGGAACAAACTGAGTAGCTGGCTGGCTGGCTGGTTTGCTTGTTATATTTTGTTTGGAGGGCTAGAGACCACCATATAACATCATTTTATATACATATAAACACTCGAAAACACATAGATACGACGGCATGTAAATATTAGCTTTGGCTAAATGCGAAAATGCTGATGTGTGGAAGCGTGGGACACGTTTGGTTTTCGCTTGGTTATTTTCGTTTCTGTACATACACGGACACACACACACACATAAATACACAACTAGATACAGGAACGCGCACAGGATAATGTTATGTTACAAGCGCGTAAATTATACAAATAAAGGATAATAAAGGATGACACGATATAGAGCGACGACACACATATATATATATATATTTACGGTTAGAATAGACAACAACGAGACGACAATTACGACAACAAACGACACCGATGACTATAAAAACCGATTGTTTACATATATACAAATCAACCGAATAATAATGGTTAACGCGAATACCGTATTAATCCTTAGACTTTGCTGTAGCTGTTCAATGTGACCAGGTCAATATCAAACAAAAAGGAGTATAGAATTTCCGATAAATGTAAATGTTTTGCCGAAGTATTTTATCCCCGATTAAGTCCCACCGTTAGTTACACTGACACTGTACTGTAGTTTTTTCTTTTGTTTTTATTTTTAATATTTAACGGACATCTTCCTGATCCATGCTGATAGATTTTTTTTTTTTGTAATCACATTTTATGCGACTAATTTTCCGTTATTTGAAACATTTTTTAAGGATTTAGTTGTTTTTTTTTTTTATTTTTAACGCATTTTATTGATTTCTACGTGCGGAAACTGTAATGAGAAAGGGAGGAAAAGAAGAAAATACATAGATTATTATTAAATATCAACTTTTTTCTTAAATGTCAAACTGTAAATTGTAAAAGATGTTATTTTCTTATGAATAATGTGGTAGATGTGTGGTAGATTTTTGTATGGTAGATTTTTTTTTCTATACAGGATATGTTGGCATAGCACCAACCTTCAAAATACCGAATACTGTTGTTGTAGCAGTTTATATGAATATTTTTTTCTGTTTCAATTTCATTGGTTCTGTCTGCAAATCTAGAAATGCAGCTACATCAACTGGCTGTAACCACAGATCTTCTGGAGTAAGATGAGTAGAGTTGGCTAGGCAATTGAATAAGTGCAGTGTGGTATGAGGGCCCGTACCACATACTGGACAGACATCCTGCAACTGGTCATCAATCCGTGCCCAATACGAATTAAGACGACTGCACCATCCTGGTCCAATTGGTCCAAAACTAATCTGGTTTGTCTGGGCAGCTGATGTACTTCAGCTACTATGGGTGGGTGGTGAGTTCCGAGGACGGCATTCAATCTGCATCCGTTCAGCGCTGCGGCTACTGCATCATTATGAATGCCATTCAGACCTGTTCGATAGGCAACTTGATCTAGAGGCTCCCTTTTGTAACGTTGGACCTCTCTCTAGATCATAAAGATCCTTCCTAACACGCCTGGGTCCACCATATGATGGTTGGGATGATTGTCCCTGAAACACCCAATCAGGTACTGCAACGAAAGCATATTGCTATTCTGACGAAAGGGAAGGATCTTAGTCTCTTCATGAAGATGGTCCACTGGTGTCATGAGGAGGCACCCTGTCCCAGTCCTCAGGGCGGCGTTCTGACAGGTCTGAATACTTCTCCATTGTGCATCACTGGAGTTCGCAGACCACACTGGAACCGCATAGCTTGCCACAGACCGACCTACCTACCACAGACCTACCTATATGTACAAAAAAGTGTCAGTCGGTGGTGCCGACAGACGTATACCCTATGGTTAGCGGAGGTCTACGGAATTACCGTTTACACCATTTTCCCATGTTATTCAAAACATATCAAATATAATTCGAGAATTCCATTTGTAATTATACCATTCACCACACTGAGGTACAGGGTATTATGTCTTTGTGCATATGTGTGTAACAGGCAAAAATAATCCTTTTGAGATGCATAGACACTTTCTGAGTCGATTTATGCATGGTTCCTGTTAAATTGTAAACAAAGTATCGCATATGAATTGGATGACATTTGGCGCAGCTCATTTATTTCTGAAATTGGGAAAAATCGATTTATGCATATATAGTCCGTCCGTCTATATATATTCGTCCATGTTAAATTGTAAACAAAGTAAAGGTCGCATTTATGATTCGAATTGGATGACATTTGGCGCAGCTCATTTTTTAGGTAAATGGTGCATCAAAGTCCCTGGAAATCTTTTTATTTGCACGAATTTTGGCATAGCGTACTGAATTAAGAATATAGAATGATGTGTGGAAAGTTTCGTGAAAATCGGTTCAGATTTAGATGTAGCTTCCACATATATTTTCGTCCGATTTTATGTAATTTGTGCACCCAAGTCCCTATATATCTTTCGATTTCCCCGAATTTTGGTATAGGGTACTGAAATAAGTCTAGAATAATGTTGCTAAGCTTCGTGAAAAAATCCATACCTAGGCAGATTGACACAACGTACTGAAGTAATATAAAATAGTCTCTGGCAAGTTTCCCTGAAATCGGTTCAGATATAGATATATAACAAACACGCTACGTCTGTTAGGATACATATGTAGAATATACCCAAAGTGGTGAAGGGTATCATATAATCGGTCCAGTCCGACTTTACTACTTTCCTTACTGGTTCACAACATGTAATTTGCAATTCGAGAATTCCATTTGCAATTCATAACATATCAGAATTTCATTTGTAATTCAAAGGTATTATTTCGAAATTCATGGAATTCCATTTGAGGTCATACACTACGGAAATTTTATGAATTGCAAATTGAGTTTTTGAATTACAAATGAATGCATTTGGATTTAATATGAATATTCTGTTGGTTACATATGAAATTATCTCATTTTCAAAATGTCGATCCTTTTTGGGGGAGGTTTTAGAAGACGTAGACCGATAAGTCCCAGGCCAAATCGCACATTGTATTCGCTAATATTAGATGAATACATAAATATTGACAATTTGAGAGGGAGGTACCAGAAAACGATGGGTCTAAAAAACTTGGGGTCCAAAACATCATTAGCCATTAAACTGACGGTATAAAAATATATGTATATACATTATAGAGTCTCAGACAAATATTCCAACTTATAGTAGATAGTATACAAGTTTGGTATTTCTTTAACTACCAAAATGTATGATGAATACATGTCGAAATAAAAGGACTATCTATTTTTGCAGATAACTCTCAATATAGGCCCATAATTAAACCATTCGATTCGGTTATAAAAAATGAAAATTACTTGAAATCGACGACAGCATTTTTTTGAAACCTATACCACACCACACCGAATGACCCTGAAAATATTAAGCGTAATTGAAATATCTAATAAAAATTCCAGAACACCACATCCAAAATATTGCGATTTCAATCTAGACTTCAACAGAGAAATTTGGAGAATGAGATGGGTGAAAAGAATATCAACCGTAAATGTTTATTATGGCAACCAAAAGAAAAAAAGGACATACCCATTTGTTTTGGGAATAACAAAAAATTCTATCCTAAAAAAAAGGATAATGGGAAAAACACATGATATACCATTTTACATTGTGTCATGTCGTTTTCTCCTTTCACTGTGTGTGCTTTCTCTGTTAATGTAATTTCCAATAATAAAGGATAAAGTATAAAGAAAGGACAAAGAGAATATATGACGTAAAACAACAACAAAAAAGCACCGCATAAAAGTCAACATAACACATAAAGCAAACTAAAAAATGGGGAGAGCAGGATATCGAAAGGAGATAAATGAATTGTGAAACATAACCTCAAAAAAATATTTCAAGTGAAATACCGAACATTCAAATACTCAGCAAAGAGAGTCTGAGAAGACTAATGTTAAGGGTGATAAGGTGATACCAGCAACAACACATAAGCATGTGTTTTTCACCATTTGAAAATGTGTGATAGAGAGAAAGAGAGCAAAAGGACCAAAACAGAAAATTGCACTTGTCAGTTGGAAAAGTATATAAAATCTCTATTTAACACATACAGGGAGAGTGTTAAAAATATCTCATAAGAAATTCAACAAATTTTCCGTGATTTCTCTTTCTCTCAGTGAAAATGGTTTAATTTCTATTTCACCACCAAGAGCTGAAAACATAACAAACATTTCAAAATAAAATAACCATAGGCGGCATCTTCACATTAGGCGACTGAACGAATAGCTTCTCTCGAAAGAAAATGTTGTGATAGAAACAAGAGAGCCAGAGTAAGATAACCACAAATGAGCTCTTCGTATTTCTTGTTCATATCGAAAAAAAAAATGGAAACCGCAGGATTTTAACCTCAAAAATTCCTTCTAATCAATGAAATATGAATGAAATCAATGTTGTTGGATTCCTTAAAAGGAATGTACGGATAGCAACACCAAACCAAGAACAACAAAATGGATGAAAGGTAAAACAAAAAAGAAATGCTATGAAATATAAAATCAAGACAATGTTATGTTAGGAAAAAATCTGAAATTGAATGTTGGAATGTGTGATAAGTTATTTATCGTTGTTATTAAGTTAAAAAAATATATATACATAGAGAGTCATATTTAATTATATTTTTATAGAAAAAGGAGTACAAAGACGACAAATCGAGAAGAATATATCAGGAGTGAATTCATCCATTTGTTTCATACTTCCTCCTACCTGTTAAGAATTGTGGGATTATTATTTTTTTGGCGAAACTCAGTATTGAAAAATATATCTCTTGGAAAATATGGGGGTATTTCCGACAAAAGATAAACCAAAAAATGCATACCACAATCTGACAGACCCCGCCGTTTTCCTACAGTGGAACCTAACCTATTTTCCCTTTATATGGAATTTAAGTCAGGCCACTGTGGGTCAAAAAATAGGATAGAGCATCGGAAAAATTTGACCTAGAAGCATTTCCGATGCCCTTTCCGAAAGTGTTGGAAAACGTAAAAATAAATATTGTAAGATAAATTTAAATTTATTTTCACGGACATGTCCGTCTTGTTCAACAATAATCTTAGATTCTAAAACTACTCAGTATAGTTATAACCCCTACAAGTCCTTTCGACTGTATCGGAACATATACAGTAGTTGCTCCGAAAAGTGGCCGATAATCCAAAGCTAAGTGCACCTAAACTTGCTGAAATCGCAGAGAAATATCTGGAATAGAAAAGTAACCCCGAACAAATTAATGAATTTTGCGTAAGCAAGGTCTCATAAACCCCAAAAACCGGAAAATCCGATTGGGATTCGTCCAAAAACACGAAAAATAGGATTTTTCATTTTGTAAATATAACATGTTTAGGTCGGTTGGCCCAAGTAAGGTATGGTACAGGGCGAAAAATCATGGACGCTAACGGTGGACCGTGGACCACAATTCCGACGGTAAATCACGGAGCGAACTCTGTAATGGTATGAGACTGTATGAAAGCTGCCGGAGTAGAAAATTTCGTTTATATTGATGGAACTATAGATATTATTTATTATTTAAGCATTCTAAATGATAATTTGATATGTAGTCCTGGAAAATTGAGATTGGAGACAGCATTTCAATTTTATTAAGATTATGAGCCCAAACACATGTCCCAGATCGTTTGAGAATGGATGCTTTATAATTGTCGAAAAGTGATTTAAACACATTCTCATTCCCCGGATTTGAAACCTATAGGGAACGTGTGGAGTATTTTGTAGAAAATATTAGAAACCATAACATCTCAAGCATACCAACTCTAAAAAAAAAAACAAATATAATGGGGAAAAATTCAGACATCTTACACGGAAAACTTGGTAAAATCTATGCCGGCAAGGCTGAAAGCTGTAAAAGATTACAATGGATACCATACTAAGTATTAAACATCCAAGAAAAATCCGTTTCTTAAAAAACATTTCTCATGGACAATTCACTGCGAAGTTCCTTCCGATTATCCGTATTTTAAAAGGCCTAACCATAAAATTTGATATATTGATATTTTAAACGCAAAAATGTAGTCTAAATTCAGAATATCCAGTATATACCAATTCACCTCGATTTTGAATATTTTATAGGATAACCAATTTGTCGTTCGAAGTATGTGTGCTTTCGCGTTCTCGGAATGCCGACTATCCACTTTCAAACAATTTACAAAATAAATTCTTTCTACGCGAGATTCGCAATCGAATTATCTATGGTTTGATTTAAGGACATCTCAAGGAGAAAAATCATAGAATAATGTTCAATATTGCTTCATTTTTGGGAAGCATAATTTTGAAGGTCCTCAACACTTTGGGTTCTCACAGGACAATTTTTTAAGTAGATTCAAGTTTGTTAAAAACACCCGAGTTTTTTCAAGTGTTCTGTTGGAATATTGGAATAACTCTCATATCGAATTAATTTGAAAACCTTGAAGTTCCTCACAGCAATGTCCAATCAAAGTGTCTGTTCAGGTTCTCTGAGGATTTCTCCGCCTACATTTTTGAACCTAGATCCATGTTTTTATATACAATGTTTAAAATTATTTTTTTTTTTTTCTTAAAAAATGTATTTTTGGAGTGAATATTTTTTATTGAATCTGACAGTTTTTCATAATGTACAATTAATTCGAAATTTATTAGTACTCGTTATGTTTTTTGAGCCACGATCGAGTAAAAGTGAAAAGGACTATAAAAAATCTAAAACCTATATATATATATATATATATATTTAATGAGGTAGGTTGAATCTTAAGCATAAAAACCTCTCTCAAAATTTTTTTAATTGGATGTGCATTTGAACTGTGAACAATAATATGACCTTGACTATATATTTGATTTCGCCTAAAACGTTTTTCTACAATTCCCCCACCAAAACATACTTCCCTCATTTAAAATATTATTACATCTTCAATATCTTGCAAGTTTAAGGAAGCCAAATAATAAGAAAACCTTGAGATACAAATTAATTTTCCATAAACTCTTCTTATAACGTAGACCGTTGGTTATTCCTTCCGGAGATATTTGGAATAATAAAGAAAATAAATTTGATGAAAGACCAGTAGTCGGATGCAAATGACAACCAAAAAGAAAAATCCTATATACAAAAATTAATACTCCCAACATAGGAAGAGCACAAGAGCAAGAGAGAGAGAAACGGCAGTAGAAAACAAAACACAACTCGTATTACAATATCTCATAAAAGGACAAAAGGTTCCAGGGCGAATAAGGGGTTCAAAGAAGAGGAAACAAACATATTAAGGATTTTCTGGCAAAAAGCCAAAACATTAAAAAAACAGAATACACAACAAAAACACAAACAATAAATGATACGACGATGCGGCAACATAACTTTTGAGTAATCCCAAAAAGTATAACAACAAGCTTGGAGATTAAAACTGAAACATAGAGAACAAAAAAGAGAGATAGACCGCAGAGAGGTCCATCATACAAATATCTCAACGTACAGAAAATGAGCAAATCGCCAAATGAGAGACTCCTTGGAGAAATAGAACCAACAACTCTGAAGCTCTGAGCAATTCCGGAGATTAGTGAATATTTCACCAAAAACTGTGGTGATTTTTAAAGTTTTGTATCTCCCACTCTCTCTCTCTTTCTCTCGCTCTTTCTATATATTCACATTGCTCTGCCCACGTTTTAATGGAAAATAAACACATGCTAAACCACCAAAATGTATACACAAAGCAAAACACTCAAACAACAGGACTTTTTGGTTGGGAAAATCCATGCCAGAGATGATATGAGAAGAAAAACAACAACAGCCAACAAAAAATGCGAACGATGAACTGGAAGAGAAAGCAAAACTACTGTCAACAACAAAATAAAACACAACTGACAGGACTGTGACTGCAGTCATAGACCCCACCAAAAACAAAAACACAACAACGCCATCGTCCACATCTGGAGCCACGAAGCAGGAGGAAAAGGAAAAATATATTTTCTGGCCATAGTTTTATATCCAGGCATGGCAGGACGTCCAGAGAGTATAAGGGAGGTTTGGATACTGGCTGTTCCCTAAAGTTAAGCGTTGCATGTATACGTTAGAATCTGTGTGTGTGAGCCTGTGTTAATGTGAGCGTATGTAAAGCAGTGTAAAGGACACGATACACATACATAGACATGGAAGTCGGTATGTATAGGACAACTTTGCCTCAGTATTCGTTTGTTCGTTTGTACGGTTTTTTATTGTTTATTTTTTGAAACAACAATAAAGCATAGTTAAAAAGAAGAAAATAAGAATTATGTGGGAAAACACACACACACACGCACAGCTACATACAAAACTATGCAGCCACCCGAAAAAAGGCTCCCCAACCCCACATACTACAGCACGACCAAAATGACAAGAAAGCAGTCGAACCCGCAGGGTTTTCAGAATAATTTATGAAGAATAAAACATCACAAAAATAAGAAACGAATGAATTCTATGGGCCAAGGGCTGCAATGAAAAAGGAAAACCCCGTCAGTATCTTTTTTTGTTTTTCGTCCCTTTTGCAAAATATAAAGAAGTTCCACACAGATATAAGTCAGTCAGTCGTAAATGTTCTCAACGTCGTCATCGTCAACAGCAATGATAAACAATAGAACAACAACAACATCGTCATCATCATCTTCATCGCCACCATAATGATCCCAATAATTCCATAGTCCTTCCACCGTCTTGGCCAACGTGAATTCACTTGGTTATAATCACACCCGTCGAGGGGATGGATTTTAATAAAATTTTGAAAAGGAACTGTTCCATTATATTGTCACATTAACACTTGAAGGATGCCATGGCAACATCTTGGGAATCTTAAGAATATGCCTGCATAACTCCCATATGGGATGTGTTATGTAGAATTATGTTAACAATGTTTTAACCGGTTGCTTTCTCCGGCTATTTATAAATTACAATCATAATGGAGAATATGCTTAGTTTAAGTTGCAAAAATAAAAACCTGTAAAGCGTTTCGCTAATGCAGTCAAATATGGTATTGTTTTCTCTGTTTTTTAAGGTAATTTACAAAATAAATATATATACAAAAACACATGTGTATAGACCCCTTGTAATATGTATATTCTTATTCATTATTAAACTGTATCCTGATTTAACCATGTCTGTCCGTCTGTTAAAAATACAATGGAAGCTCGCTGCACATTTTATAACACTTCAAAGTCCCACTTTAAAAATTACTACAATTCTAGGTTCCTTTTTGAAAAAAAGTGGACCATGTTTTGATATAACCCCCATAAAACTTTCTCAGGCGATTTTAGGTCTTTGGAATGTCCACCTCATGGTGAAGAGTAGAAAATGCGATTTTGTCCATCTTACCGATGTTTATACTGGTTTATAGGTAATTGTTACAATTGTTAATATGTTCGTATATACATATTTATGAAAAATTATACATAATATAATTTTTAGAAAAAAATATATATTATGTCATCAGTATTCACTTCAGATTTCTGCATAGTCATAAAAGCTAATGAAGAACAGTGTGGAATAAATACGTTTTTACTCGACGTAGGGTAGAATGACACGACATTTGATAATGTTTAAACTATTTTTCCCCACGAAATCTGCTTGTCATATTTACAATTAATTTGTCCAAATATGGGACATTTTACCTGTACTTTTGTGTACTAACTCTTCTTGCCACTGAAACTTCTACCACGAATTTGTCGCCAAAAATTTTGTTTCCTATTTATTAGAAACAAATCCAAATTAAATTTAAACCTTTTCCCTATTTTTCCCAACGATTCTATTATCTCTCCTATATATTCGTTAAATATTTGAACGCAATCATGCCGCTCCTTCGTATTTTTCGCATTTTTGTCCAAACAGTGATTTTGCGAATGGCGGGCACAATAACTCAAAAAATAATAATCTGATCGATTCCAAATTTTGGGACGTTTCTCTGTGTTTTCGGATTCCGATGTTCCAGTGAGAAGTTATCATCAAAAATAAGGAGTTTTCTTTAATCCCATAAAACAACAACAAAACAAATTTTTAAATCATTTTGCTTTTCCTTTAAATCTTCAAATATATATCTGCAAAGTTACAAACCTTAACAACCTTTGGTAATGATTTACCATCCCATTGAAAAACTTGAAAATTTAAAATCGCGAACTGGGGTTTCCCTTAAATTAAAAATGTGAGTGAATGTATACTGCAGAAGGGAATTTTGATTTAATAATGCCTGCACTCCATTATAATTGCCTCACATATTAGACGCTCCGTCATATCCATGACCGCCATACAGTCGGAACCTGGCACCAAGCGATTATCATCTTTTTCTTGCATTGCAAAATTTCTTTAATGATAAAAAATTGTATCTTGCGAGGATTGTAAAAATCGAGCGTTTTTTGCAAATATAGATCAGGACTTCTATGAGAGAGGCATTATAAAACATGTTAAATAAAAGTCAATTATTTATTAAAATAAAATCTGTGCAGTGTTAAAAATTTGTTGTATATTTCCTGAAATTCGCCTTCTGGATGACCTGATATTAGGGCAATGGGATTTGATATCTCAATAATTTTTAACAATTTTGGCAGTTGTGTACTATGTTTATACCCTTCACCACACTGTGGTACGGGGTATTATGTCTTTGTGCATATGTTTGTAACAGTCAAAAATAATCGAGATAGACCCATGGTTCCTTTTGAGAATATGCATAGATTCACTTTCTTAGTCGATTTATGCATGTCCGTCCGTCTGTCTGTCTGTCTGTCTGTCCATGTTAAATTGTAAACAAAGAACAGGTCGCATTTATGATCCGAATTGGATGAAATTTGGCACAGCTTATTTGTTTTGCCCAAGGAAATTGTGAAAAATCGGTTCAGATTTAGATATAACTCCCATATATATTTTCGTCCGATTTAAGGTAAATGGTGCACCAAAGTTCCTGTATATATTTCGATTTGCACGAAATTTGGCACAGCGTAATGAATAAGGTCACGAATGATGTGTGCAACGTTTCGCGAAAATCGGTTCAGATTTACATATAGCTCCCATATATATCTTCGTCCGATTTAAGGTAAATGGCGCACCAAAGTCCCAATATATCTTTCGAGTTGCACGAAATTTGGCACAACGTACTAAATTCAGTCTAGAATATTTGCAAAGTTTCGTGAAAATCGATTCAGATTTAGATATAGCTCCCATATATAGCTTCGCCCGACTGTAGGTAAATAGTCCACTAAAGTCCCTGGAAATCTTTTGATTTTCACGAATTTTGGCATAGTTTACTGAATTAAGTCCAGAATGATGTGTGAAAAGTTTTGAGAAAATCGGTTCAGATTTAGATATAGCTCTCATATATAGCTTCGCCCGATTTTAGGTAAATAGTCCACTAAAGTCCTTGGAAATCTTTTGACTTGCACGAAATTTGGCACAGCGTAATGAATAAGGTCTAGAATAATGTTTGCCAAGTTTCGTGAAAATCCATAGCTAGGCCGATTTGTGTCAATCGGTACTGATGTTATATAAATTAGTCTCTGGCATGTTTCCCTGAAATCGGTTCAGATATAGATTAATAACAAAACGCGTCGTCTGTTAGGATACATATGTAAAATATACCCAAAGTGGTGAAGGGTATCATATATTCGTCACAGTCCGACTTTACTATTTTCCTTACTGTTTTTTTTTTTCAATATGTTTTTTTTAATCAATGCAATAATCTGAATATTTTGATTTTTAAATATATATCGTCATCATAAATGCAAATTTAGACATCTAACGTCAAAAACAGCGATCTTATTAAAGAAATTCAAACGGACGTAACTACAATAATGTGTTTTTGTTAATGCAAACAGACTACACTCTTGTAAAAAACCAAAGCTCGCAATATTGAAGATAGAAATTGCGAACTTATATTATTGTTACTTCTGGGATGTTTGGTATTGAAAATGAGATATTATGGCAATTTTTACGGTAGCTCCCATATAGCGGTACCCCAAAATACGGTATTTTATGGATTTTCTTAATTTTTTCAACTAACCACCTACAATTTGGTATTTTTGTTTCCCACTGGGTCGGAAAGTACCCTGTGCAAAGTTTTATCGCTATCGGAGAAAAATTTTATGACTTTAGTGCAGCATTTACCTAAAATCGGTCGAAATGTGTACGGGAGCGAAACTTAGCACGCATAATTCTAGACTTATTTCAGTACGCTATACCAAACTTCGTGCAAATCGAAATAAATATAGGGACTTTAATCCACTATTTCCAGAAAATCGGATGAAAATATGTGTGGGAGCTATGTCTAAATCTAAACCGATTTTCACGATACTTAACACAAATCACTCTAGACTCAATCCAGTACGCTATACAAAATTTCTTACAAATCGAAATATATGTGGGAGCTATGTCTAAATCTGAACCGATTTCAACAAAACTCAACACACGTCACTCTAGACTCAATTTGGTACGCTGTAAAAATTGTAGTCTCAATCGGTTAATTGTTATTCACTTTGTTGTACTACAATTGTGTTGTAGTTACGTCATTTTGTTTCAACAAATATGAAGTCAAAAGGACGTAACTGGCATAAAACCTTTAAAAACGCATAAAAATTATTTTTTTTTTCAAAACATAAATACGGCTCTATAGTGCAGTTATAATTTGCAAAAAATTTCAGCCATACTCCATTTTAATAGATTTTGTAACGTATTTTGCTTCTCCTGTAAAATTAGTAAAAGTGTAGTTACGTCCGTTTGCATTTATGATGACGATGTTTTCATTTAAATTTTTTAAGCTAAATGTTGTCAAAAGTAAAATAATGAACAAATTGGAATCATATGCCTGCATGAGCCTTGTATAGTTTTGCCTACTCAACATCTAGTGTTAAAAACGGCTTAGATTTTGATATAGCTCACATACATATGTTTTTAGTCCTATTCTATGTAAATGGAGCACAAAAGACGAAACTATGTGCAGTTTTAAAAAAAGCTTGAATATATAATTTTGAGATGAAATGTTCGAAGAAACGCAGACAATATCTAGGAACATTTAGTGCAAAATGAAAAAATTCAATGTTACAAACATAAGTTTACTGTGAAAAAAAATTCATTTCGGGGGAGCCTCATGGCGTACGCCCCCCTGCGTACGTCCCAGCAAAGTGCATACGATTTTTATGCACATCCGATTTCAGTAATCTCCCATGAAAATACACAAATGTACACCAATTTTAAAAGGATTGGTTAAGAACCGCGGATGTGCCGCCACAATCAATTTTGTATTAAATACGCATATTAGTCGCGTATCGATGTATTTTTGACCTATTTTCTCACAGATTCGCGGGGTTCAACGGCATTTGAGTGAACTTTCTTAAATTTAGACTTAAGAAACAGGGTTTTTTATAAAAATTTACGCATTAAATTTTCGTTTTTGGAATCTATTGCAAAGAAGCTACGGTGAGCACATACATGAGATATACACTAAACGAAAAAAAATCACGAGTTCTACAATCCTATAAACAGTTTAGCCCATTATCTGGTTGGGCGTCCTGATTATAGTAAAAATTCAAAAACATCGAAAATTCGGCTTCAAAATGTCAGCATCCGTTTTGGGTGGATGCAGTGATTTAATCGAAAAATCATACATTAGAACCATATTGTCCATGGAGTATTCTGCAACTGATCACATATGCGTGCGTTGTGTAGTTTAGCCACAAATCAGGAAGGAACACAAAAAACTTTTTTACATTACAAACATCACAGCTTCCACGCAACTTATTATTTATTGCCAATATTTTAAGATTTTGACAAGAACACTTCATTTTATAGAAATGAATTTAAATTATATGCAATATGTTCATATGTCGCGAGTTATAACCATGCAAACCTCAGTTTCAAGGAATTTCAAAGATTTTTGTAATGAGTAGACGAAAACTATATTTGCAGAAAAAATCAATCTAGGTTCACATCTTGGCAATGCATCTTGGCAATGGAAGGAAGAAATTTAAATAGATCGGACCAAGATTTGGTATACCTCCCATATAGTGTGTCTTGAGAATGTTACACTGTTTGACCTATAAAATCTTTAATTTCCATAGGTCCATACAACTATTGACAAAAAACGGAATAGATTGGACCAAGTTTTGGTATACCTCCCATACAAAGGGTCTTGAAAAATCCGCTTTCTGTGCCTATAAAATCGTTAATATTCTGCCAGATTCGATGAAAATTTATCACTATTTACCACAATATTTTTGTGTTGTTATTTTTACTAAAAACAAAATATTTCATATACTTGCTACATACATTATTGATTTATCATTTAGATTTTAATAATCAAAATAAATTATATATTGTATTCCCAAATGTACGATATCGTCCATGTTATAATTTCCGTCCTTTATTTTATGGCTGTTCAAGGATATAACAGGGTCAGATTGTTAAATAAAATACTGAATGAAATCGTTATTTGACTCGGATCTTCCAAATATTCGGGTTGCTACTAATTAGTTTGTGGCATCTTGTGAATGTCACTTCAAAGGTTAAGTACTCCAATGACATGTAGGAAAATTATCTTTATGAACTTTCCATAAAGGTAATGAAAGTGTGTTGCCTAAATTTATACTATAATTTTCCTAAAGAAGGACTAAATAATGCGTTAAATTAGTATAATCTTCAAGCATACCACATCTAATTCAAAAGCAAAATTTTAGTACTAATTCGACTATATGTCCGCTTCTGATAACATTATTTTCCAATAAATTGCAAATTTTATGTAAAATATTGTATGATTAATATGTCAGTCCTTCTTCTTCCCATTTGAACCTCAATCATTTTTTTAATGGTATTCGATCCTTAACTTCTAACTATTTTTTAAATGTGTCATATTTTTTAATAAAGTGATCACTAAAAAACGTAAATAACTTTTAAGTCTCTGCAATTAATTTTTTACACGTTGAAGAACAACCTTTTCACAACTCAAATAAAAAAGAATTAGGACGAAACCATTTTAAACTTTTTTGTTCTACTCCAGTAATTTAAAAATTGGCTTTACAAATTATATGAACTAAGTACTAAAGGCGTGGATAGCTGTAAATTGCATTTATATATTTATATAAAAACAACAGTGAATCCTAGTTTTTAACATCGCAAGCAACCAAAATAAACACTTTTATAATAACCGTTAATTAAAATAGTCAAAGATTTTAGCATCAGAAAAATGTACCCATATTTCGAAAAAAAACCACTTTGCCAACAATTATCAGATTTGAACCCTTGTATAGACAAAACTACTTGACGTATCAATACCAAATTTCATAGTTGTTCTACTTGGAGTGTTTTCTATCAATTCTCATTAATAAATAAAAAAGAATTACGACGAAACCTTTTTAAACTTTTTTGTTCTACTCCATTAATTTAAAAATTTGCTTTACACATAATATGAACTAAGTACTAAAGGCGTGAATTTCCAATTCACTGCATATTGTCTCTATTTATATAAAAACAACAGTAAATCCTAGATTTAACAACCCTAGCAACCAAAATAAACATTTTTATAATAACCGTTAATTTAAATATTCAAAGATTTTAGCATCCAAAAAATGTACCCATTTTTCCAAAAAAAAATGTGAAAAAAAACAGTTTGCCAACAATTATCAGATTTTAAATCTTGTATAAGCAAAACTACTTGACGTATCAATACCAAATTTCATAGTTGTTCTACTTGGAGTGTTTTCTATCAATTCTCGTCAATAAATTTATCCTCCGAGGAAGATGGTTTTGAAATTTTTTGGCCGCGGTCGTGACACTGTGCGACATGTTATGTTACCGAACGATTTTAAGACTTAATGAATTATAAAAATCAAATTAACTTAATTTGCATTTAAATGAGAAAAAATTACTTTCTTTGCAAATCATGGTCAGTAAATGGGATCATTATTAAGTTTTTAAAATTGCAAAACCTTTTTTTTATATTTTTAATTGGTCTAGAAAATTAATTGACAAGCCAAGTTTCTGAGTATCCATTTTTTGCTAGTATTAATTTTTTTTGAAAATTTAATATTTCCTTTTGAAATAAACACATTTTTAGTTTAGTTTTTGTTTTTTTTTTCGAATATATGCACTGATCAATTTTAAAATCATGGTTTATGTTTTTTATTAAACATTGCACTTGTAATCCACTTTTTTCATTTTAAACGTTTATCTTTTTGTGTTTCATTTGTTGTATTTAAATCACAGGTAACTGCAAAGAATTCCAAGACCGCGATAAAAAGTGTTATTTTTGTATAAGAATTTTCGTTCAACACGATTTCAAAAGAAATTCTTTTCACTATGAAATATTTACACGTGCAAATTTAATTATTAGTATGCACGAATAATACCGATTAAATTTAATTGGGTGTAATTTTGTGAGTACTAAAATGTAATCTTGTAAAATTTAAATAATGTTGTTTAATTTTGTTTTATTATTTCGGTTTTCTGTGTCGTTGCATATGTTTTTATTTTGTTTTTATAATTGTTGATGAATATCCTGTATTTTATTAATTATACAAAAAAATTTATTTTGTTTTTACAAATTTTTTATTTTTTTTTTTTACAAAATCAAAGAATAGTTTTCAAAATATAAATCACATATTTTTTATTTGTTTCACTCAATATTTTAAATATCACAAATAAAATATTGATGTTATTTTTATTTATTTTTTTTTTTTTTTTATTAAAAAAACTAAATAAAAATTTTATTATTGCAATTATCATTTCAAAATTCACCTAAACATTTTCATAATATTTAATTAGTTGTATTTATAAATTTAAATGTTTTAATTATTAAAAATTTTCTTTTGCACTTTTGTTTTATTTCAAAACCATTTTGTGTTATACCTTTTCCTTGGAAACTCTGCTTCAAATTATTATTTTTGGTTAGAAGAGAGAGGTAGTTGTTTTTTTCCTTTTTTCAATAACTTTGCATTATTTTTTATTTTTCTGTGTATGTGTATTTAATTTTTGTTTACAATTTGTTGTTATTGTTGTTCTGTTGTCATGCACTTGAACTACAACAAGACAGAAAAGATTTTTTTTTTCTTAAATTCCTTAAATTATTCACTTGTCATTATTTTTTTCTTGCTGTATTCATTCTAATTTGACAGACACACTGACTGGTCTTCTTAATTGAAATAAGAATAAACGCGCGCGTATCGTTGACTTACACAAAGACTAGCTCAACGTTTATTTCGGCCTGAATCCAACGAACGATTAAACTGGAGACAATGCAGTTAATTTCATTTGAGCACAAGAACGTCAGCGACGACAGAGCGACCACACAACAAGGAGTGTTTTGTTTCACATGCCAGAGTGTTCCCCCAGCGCGTAAAAGGCATTCGAAGAATGATAACAAATGTTGAACTTGCGCTTTTGCACGTTGCGCGGTTCTCAGTCCAGGTTAACAACTCTCAGGTTTTTTGATGTTTTGCTCTTTAATTTGTTTGTTATCATTCTCGTCGTTCTCATGCAGTTCTCTGTATTTTGTATCCTTATGTGTTGTCATTCTCTTTTGTTTTGATGTTATCCACTTTATGTTTTGTTTTTGCACATGCATATTATCACCGCATATCGCACATGTTTCAATTACACCATTTTCGTTGTGTTATATTTTCGACATGAAATAAACAGAGTTACCAACTAATGGCAATAGCGACAAAGAATATAGCAGAATATTTTCAATTGAAATGTTTGTGGTAAAACTCATGCTGATACTAAATTGTCTATATATTTAAGAGTTGCGTTATAAGTGACTCATCAGCTAAAGCTAGAATTTTGAAATTTTGCGCACTGACTCAGGTCCATGCTTGTTTGTGCGGAGTTTTGTTGGAATCGGTTCAGATTTAGATTGGCACAACATTTTGCACAGAGTACTGAGTTAGGTCCAGACTAATGTATGCGAAGTTTTCTTGAAATGGGTTCAGCTTTAAATATAGATCCCATATGTAGTTTCGTCCGATTTTTTGTGAATGATACACCAAACTCCCAATATTTGTTTGATTGGGACAAAATTTTGCACAGAGTACTGAATTAGATCCAGACTGATGTCTGTGTTTTTTTTTAACCTGTTCAGATTTACATATAGCTCCCACACATAGTTTCGTCCGGTTTTTTGTGAATGATACACCAAACTCCCAATATTTGTCTGATTGAGTAAAATTTTGCATAGCGAATGCTATTGAGAAAAAAATGATGCGTGATAAGGTTTGTTGAAATCGGTTCAGATTTTTATATAGGTCTTATATATATTTTCGTTTATTTTAATATAAATGGTGGTTACACGATATTTGGCATGCAATTTTTCATTGATTTCAGAATTGTATGTGTTTGTGTTTTTCAATAGGTTCAAATATTTATCTATATAGCACATTTAATTTAGCCCGATCTCATCTCAATGGTCCTCCAAAGATTCTATGACCGCTCTATCTGCAGGATATTGTAGATATTAACATGTCTTTCATATACCCAAAGTGGTGAAGGGTATCATATAGACGGCCCGTCCAACTTTTGAACATTCCTTACCGGTTTTTTTTATATTTCACACAAATTAAATAATCGATTTGAAATAATAAATGTTGTTACCTCACATCCTGCCAACTATACCACCCTCTTTCTATAAAATCTTTCGAAATCAAATTCTTCCTTTAGGTTAATTCCCAAAATTTGAGTTTTTATTTCTAATATTCCTGTGCACAGATTTATTGCAATTATCCTACATATGGATATGAACATTTTTCAAAAAAATCCTTTCTAAATCGTATACTATCTATAGGTTAATTCCTACCATTGAGTTTGAATTTGAAATATTTGGTTACTTTAAGAATTAGTTACTGCTATATTGTTTAGATTAATTGCAAATATTGAACATAGGATATGCACAAAATTCACTTGCATTCGGGAATACATTTTCTGAAAAATAAGTCCAATATTACGAAAATCATATGTAAAATCAACGAAATAATTATTAATAATTTACCAAATTTTTTGGGGCATCATGTACAAAATTCAAAGAAATTGTTGCTTTAAATTAGATTTGACAGAATTAAACTAGTAAAAAAGTGTCAGTCGGCGTTGTCGACAAGTATACACCCCCAGCTTATGGTTTGCGGAGGTCTTCAGAATTACACACAGATTTTATTATTAGGTTTGTGTAAGAAATATGTTTTTATCAAGGTTTCGGATTTAATGTGAGAGAGGTACTAGAAGGAGTGGACCAATGGGCCCCATCATCAAACTTTATCTAGGCTTGGTAAAGATAATAGGTTGTGCAAAATGTGTTTCAAATCGGACATTCCATTCGTCTGATATTGAATTTTTAAATATTGAATATTTTGATCCTCTGTGGGGGAGGTACCAGAAGGAGTGAACAAATGGGTCCCATCTTCCTACTTGATCTAGGCTTGGTAAAGATAATAGGTTGTACAAAATTTCGTTGAAATCGAATAGTCCGTGAGCATGTTATTATAAAATTAATTTTTAGCACAATTTTGACCATTTTGTGGGGGAGGTATGAGAGTGGACCGATATTCCCCATCTTTGAACATAAACTATGTTTGGAAGAAATATTACGATGTGGAAAGTTTGGATGAAATCGGTTATTCCCTTCGAGAGTTATCGTGCGCACCAGCCAGACAGACGGATAACACACGGACGGACATGAGTAAATCGACTCCAAATTTTCTGAAATGGATTTGGTCCAAAGAAACAATATTTCAATGAGGCACATTTTCACCGTACTTAAATTATTATTTATTTCTAAGTCATTTGCGCCACCTTCCTTTAAAAAAAATACCAAAAATGAAAAAAAAACAACTGTTGTTGTATTTTGATCTACGCTCTCCTAGCTTCATGATAAAATCAAATTTTATTTTAAAAGATTTATTTTTTTATAAACAAAATATTTAAGTTTTCAATTTAAATTTAAGATTTTAAAGAATCGAATAGTACAAAATACATTTGATTAAAAAAATAGGGGTTTATTCCGGTGTGACCGATATATAATATTTTTTGATCAAATAAATTTTGTACTAACCGAACATTCGATTATTATATCTAATCGAATGTTCGGTTAGTACAAAATTTATATCTAATCGAATGTTATATCTAATCGAATGTTCGGTTAGTACAAAATTTATTTGATCAAAAAATATTATATATCGGTCACACCGGAATAAACCCCTATTTTTTAATCAAATGTATTTTGTACTATTCGATTCTTTAAAATCTTAAATTTAAATTGAAAACTTAAATATTTTGTTTATAAAAAAATAAATCTTTTAAAATAAAATTTGATTTTATCATGAAGATAGGAGAGCGTAGATCAAAATACAACAACAGGTGTTTTTTTTTGTCATTATTAATCGACATTTCCTCACATTTTGCAAAAATATTCCTTCAAGAATAAAGGCTTTTGAAATTAAATTGTTCCTTTGGGTTAATTCCAATCTTTTTTGATTGCTTATTTCAAATATGTATTTATTTTAAGAATTTTTTATTGATATCTACTTTATTTTCTATACCTTCCCAATGAGGTGTACTGTAAAAATTGTTGCCAATTTCGATAGATTTTAGAGATTTTATTTAAAGAATTTACATCTGTAAATGATTTAAGGTGCTTAATATACCAAATTGAAGTTGCTTTTAAATGTTTTTCGAATAAATTGGAATAAAGTAAATAATTACATGATGTTTTAATTATGTGGCCACTTAAAGTCAATGTTTTTATAAAATTACATGCAATAATTTTCTTCACACTAAATCTCTTAAGTTTATCCTTTTTTTTGAAATAAAACAAATGTTTAAAATACTTCAAATGAATCGAGGACTAATCAAAAAAGGTTTACCACAGGTCATGTTTTAATTATGTGACCACCACTGTAAGTGTGTACTTTATAGAACATTTATTGGAACAATTGATTCGATTCGATGGTTAAGTGTGCAATATGAATTGTTGCAATTTTGTACGTATTTTTATAGTTATATGTGTTGTAAAATTTACATTGTTTTTTTCATTGCAGTTATGTTAATTTAATAAATAAAATTTGGTAACCCTTTTGAGCGAAAAGACACAACTCAAAGAGAAATATTACAGAAATTCTCTCTTTGCTATACAAAAAATTATATTTCCAATAAGAATGCACAAATAAACAAGACACACAACTTCTCATGTAGAAAAATAAAAAAATAACAACAACGAAGAACGACCCCCTCAAAAACCGGCAAAATTTATATTATTTTGACATCAATCAACTGTCTTTCTATTGTTGTCTTTTGGAATAAAATCCTGCTGGCAAACGAATAACGATACGAAAGGAAACACACAATATAATCAACCAACAACACAATAGGCGCTGTCTCTTTGTTTTTGTTTATGTTTTCTTATGCACACAATTTATCCGTTATATGCTTTGAACATTGCTTCCTTGCAAATTCGATTTTTCACAAAACTGTTACTTGCATTTTTCCCTCCGCCATAGCACCCTTGCCCAAGGGGACTTCGACGAATTCGGTTTTCACTTTGTATTCAATTTTTATGTGGGTTATATCTGCTCGAGGTAATTTCAAAAATTTTCAATTAAAATTGAAATGCTTACACTTCGCTCCATTCGCTTTACGCGAACCACACGTCAATATTGAGGCTCGTGTTGGTTTTGCACATATATTTTCTTGATTTATTTGATTATTTTGCCGAAAATAAAAACACACAACATCAAATCACGTCCACTTTGCCGATGATGAGATTGAGATGTGTGTGGAAGCTATGTTGCCGATGAGCATTTCGATAATTTTGACCGTTTGAAATGCATTTCCAGAAAGTGTAATCGATTATGACATGACAAGAAACTAAAAGTATTGGAATGTAAGTCGTTTGGTTAAGAGCATAATATGCAGATGGCGGTAGGGTAGCCTGATTTCGATTATGAGAATAATATGCAGATGGCGGTATATGGGAAATTAAAAAAGTCTTTTGCAAGGTTTTAACTCGCGAAATATGAACATATTGCATATAATTTAAATTCATTTCTATAAAATGAAGTGTTTTTGTCAAAATCTTAAAATATTGGTAATAAATAATAAGTGGCGTGGAAGCTGTGATGGTGGTAATGTAAAAAAATGGGTGAAAATGTGTTGAAGCCAACGAGTTTTTTGTGTTTCTTCCTGATTTGTGGCTAAACTACACGACGCACGCACATGTGATTTTGCTTCGTTTAGTGTATATCTCATGAATGTGCTCACCGTAGCTTCTTTGCAATTGGGTTCCAAAGACGAAAATTTGGCGCGTAAATTTTTTATAAAAAACATATTTTGAGTCTAAAATTGATTTTAGTTTTTTTACGTGCAGGATCTAATGAGCCCATCCATGTTCAATTCTGCCCAATAAAACGGCGGATATATTTACCTTGAATGTGGGAAAAACTGCAAAAACTTATTTTGACAAATTCGGGTATATAATCGCGTTTTTCTTACATTTTCTTACATACATTCATTCTTATGTTATCATATTCGCGAATCTGTGTGAAAGTAGGTCAAAAATATATCGATAGGCGAATAATATGCGTATTTTATCCAAAATCGATTGTGGAGACACATCCGCGGTTCTTAACCGATCCTTTTGAAATAAGTGTCATTGTGTGTATATTCATAGGATATTACTGAAATAGGATGCGCATAGTAAAGTGCATCGAGCGGCACACTTTGGCCGGTTTATACGAAAACCGCATGCGCATCAACTTATTTCAACGAATAAGCGAACTGCATGCTTTTTAATGTTGATCATTTTCATATACTGTAACTGGAATATATTTGGTCATTTTTAAAGTCAAAACTCTTAACAGAGGAATCTACCGATATTTAACAATCATCCAAAAGAATTTGTAGAAGAAATCGTCACGTGTTGTAGAAGATCTAGACTAAACCGTATTATCTTAAAGATACCACAAAATCATAACAGTACGTTTACATTTAGCCGGATTTCGTTAACGCAGTGGGTTTCAATTGTCAATTACTTTGCATATATGTCAAATAAATCCTCATAAAGTAGGTTAATCCGTTAAAAAGTTCTAATGTATATGCCGTTTAAATTAAAAAAAAAAAACATTTTGTGGCAATTCAAAAATTAATTTATTTTGTTTTCAGATATTTTCAAGCTTTTATTTGTTTTTCACGACAATTTAACCGTATTTCAATGTGATTTGACTAGTATCCAAAGAAAACAAATTTGTTTAACCATTTGTGAAGAAATTCGCGAATTACAACAAATAGGAACTAATATAATTTATATTTGAAATACAAGATTTAAAACCGCTATAACTTTTGTGCGCAGCATCAAAATTTGTGAACGCGAACAGATTTTGAATCAACATATTTTCCTTAACCTATGTACCAAAAATCATAAATGTGCTCGGAAAAAAAATTTTCAATTTTTTTTTTATGGAATTTTAAAGGAATTTTATAATTTCCAATATTCAATTTGTTATTCTAATTGCAATATCTAATCTCTTCCAGAACCTTCGGGATTCTTCCATTATGTATAACAAAGTATAGGTCGCATTTATTATCCTAATAAGATTAAAGTTAGAACTTAAGAAAATCAGTTAAGATTTAGATTTAGTCTCCGATTTTCCGATTGAGACGAAATTTTACAGAGTCCAAAAAATTGAGACTAGAATTGAATCGTTTTTTTATTTTCAATTGACATGAAATTACACATTAGAATGTCCTGTAACATATTAAATTGCATGTGCCTACTTCGGTCCATTTCGTCCGATTTAATAAAAATGATGTACTAAACAACCTACATTTTTTCAAATAACACGATTTTTTTAATTCCAAATTATATATATAATGACGTGTTTGATGTAAGCATTAAATAAATTTTCCCCCTTATATAACATATACATATGTATGTAATTTGTTCCGCTTTGCTGAAACGGAAAAAATCGGATGTTTTATCTGATCTGATGTTATCCAACGTTTTCAATTAAGCGGGGTTAGGTTAACTGGAAATAATTTCAGTTATCCGAATTTCTCAAAAGTGATATTCTACCAGCCGAACTATTCAACATTGGAGGTCAGAAGCTGGTCGGTAGCATGGTGATTAGTACAATTTGGCTAGAGGAATGCATGCCAAATGATTGGAACCTCAACAACCAGTACCCCGTGTACAAAAAAGGAGAGAAGACGATATGTGTCATTTATAGAGTAGTGCTATGCAGCGTGACGTGTGAACGATTGAAGCCAATGACCAATGACATTATTAGACACTGTGCGCCAAATCCTGGAAAGGACCCACGAAAAACACATCGACACATTCCATCAATTCGTCGACTATAACGTCTCATTTGACATTCCTGCAAAATTAATACGGTTATGCAGGCTCAAGGTCAGCAGTTAAAATTGGAAGTGACCTATCAGAGGCCTTCAATACCGAAGGACAAAGGGCATCAGACAGTTTTTCGGGTGACATTTTTAACATCCTGATGGAAAAGGTCATACGAGACGCAAAGGAGAACAGAAATGGCACTCTATACACCAAACACATGTTACTCGCCTACGCCGATGACATCGGTATAATGTGTCGAACATTGCGAGCGGTAATGAAGATGCCCCAGCTCAAAGACGTATATATGGGCAATATTGCCAATTTTTTAATATTCTATTTTCAAAAAATCAGCATTTTTGTTTTTTTGGCACATCAATGATTTTGGTACACATATAGAGAAAAATGTTCTGACTCCGAAATCGTTCGCGATCAAATTTTTGGTTGATGCGCGCAAAAGTTATCGAGGTTTTAATTTTGAGCATAAGAAAAAAATCTTAAAATTACGCCGTTTATTATATTGACCAAAAACGTTGATATATATCTTCCTCCGTAAAATAAGAATATGAATATATTATAATAATCGCGAAAAGTTGTACATCTTCGCGAAATATGAGAAAAATAATAAAAATATAGGAGATTACGTCAATATTTTCATTATATTAATGACATACACACACACACACCTAAAAATTAATTTAAAAATATCTACATAATCTAAACACCATGGTGAATCAAATGATATCAAAATCACACAAGTCCGTGTAGCGGTTTCTAAATCACAGCGACAACAAAACAATATATTGAGGAAAAATATTTGTTTTTGGATCGAAAAAATAATGTAATCATATTTATTTTTTAATTTTTTATACAAGAAAATTCAGAAAAAAATTTTGGGGTTATTCTGCTATTTTACCCGAATTTCGCCGAAAAATTGGCATATATATTAATAATCACTTTTTGTGTGTAAGTATACGCCTTGCCGATTATATCAAGACCCTTCCGATAAATCTTAGAATTCTATAAATAGGAATAAATCTTAAAATAATATTATGAAATATACATATTAAATTGCGTGTAAATCGCGTAATTCTCAAAATCATTTGATGCGCATGCGGTTTCCAGGAAGTACTGAAGTTTATCTTTCATTCCATATATATTTTGCGAAATTTCATTTGACGGCTAAGATGTGCCGCACGTTACATTGAAGTACCCAAAAAACCGTAAAACGCGAATAATTTCCCAAAAACTCCATATGCCATTAACGCGCATCCGATTTCGGTGTGCACCCTAAAAAAATACATCGATCTATACCGATTTCAATGTGGTCCATTAAGAACCAGGGATGTGCCAGCACAATCTATTTTTGAGATAAATTGCGAACATCTCTCTTTCGGCTGAAGTTTTTAAAGTTCTCTTTTCGAAAAAGATCAAAATCCGTATGAGGTCATTTATTGAAGCGGAAATGATACACAGAAAACGCAAATAAATCCGCGATATTTCCAAAAACATTTTTTGCCAAATTTCGTGTTTTTGTAGATGGATATTCACGAAAAAAAGTTTTTTTTCATCCGAAACGTAAAAAACCTTATTGATCGCGGGTACCCATATCATTCAGTTGACAGACCTAAAAATTTGGCCAGAAAAATAGGTTTTTTAGAAATTTGATCGCACAAAATTCGCACCTTCGGATGAGTATTACTCTGAAGCTGTGCATACTACATACACAAAATACATATCAAATTACGCAGATTCGCGACTACAATAATCTTATAATCGATGTTTATAAATTCCTGTTGGCGTATTAAAGCTAGAAGTAAAATTAAAAAAAAAACACTCAAAATCGAGCTTCAAAATGTCAGCATCATTTAAAGGTAGATGCAGTTAAAATTTTGAAAAATGATACAAAGGGGGTGAAGTCCCCATTTTGTTGGCTTCTACTTTTATTTTGACACGAAGGCCGTGCAATGAGTGGCTTAGTCACAAATCGATAGAGAACATAAAAAAAAACTGGTTTGCCTCAACCTGTTTTTACACATTTTTTTACATTAAAGTAGACACAGCTTCCACCAAAATAAAGTTTGGAGGTCAATATCATGAACAGTTTGCAAGGACAGATCAATTAACCCAAAACTATTCACTTTTTTCATATACTTAAGTAGTTCCCGAGTTATAAAGGGGTGAACGTCCGATTCAGCTATGTTAAAAAATTGGCAATATTGCCCATATATATATTGAATGTTTTTCCAAGATTTCCCATTGGAGGGTAAACAAATATTGTGGCCAAATTTTCTATGTAGGTCCTAGTGCAATTGCGCGTATTATTGAATTTTTAGTACATATAATAACGATTTAGTAAAATATATTGAAATACATCTGTTATAAAACAAATTATTTGTTAACTTCAATCGGAAAAAGGCAATTTCATTCTAAATTAAATATTTGCTATTGATTTGTTATTGCTATTTAATTTTTTTGTAACCGCGCTCTATTGAGCACGTTTTAGTTATTCTGAAATTTTCAGTTTACAAAAAAAGTGACTATACCACATTACCTACCTATACCACATTTGCATCACTTACTCTATAGTCGGTCAGACTCTTGTCCTTTCCTTTCCGGTTATAGAAGACGTATGGCAGAAATAGTATATACAGTGTCGGTGTCGGACGTAATTAGCACACACCTGATGGGAAATGTGTTTTGATTAAACTTCGATTCGTTTGGAATAATTTTACATTTTTATACCCTACACAACTATGTTGTCAGGGTATTATAGCTTTGTGCAGCCCCGTAACGTCGCGAAATATTGGTCCTAGACCCACCTTTAAGTATACCGATCGTCATATCTCGACTAGCTGAGTCGATCTATTCCATTATAATTTGTAAACACGATACAGGCCACAGTTATGGACCAATCTTCACGAAATTTTGCATGTAGGATGGGTTCTGGCAAATGAAGACCCCTATTGTTTTTGATAAAGATCATTTAATATTTAGGGGATGAAATGGACCAAATACTAAATTTTTGTCGGTTTTTCTGGTCGCTCCAGAGGCCGCAGTTATGGTCCGAACATCGTGAAATTTTACATGGAGAAGTAGATGGGGCCTAAGAATAAGCATACCTGTTTTGATAAAGATCGGTCAATATTTAGCGGGTCAAATGGACCCTGACTTTTGTGTGAAAAATTACAAAACTTTATTCGGGGGCGTATATAGTTTCTCCTGAAGGACATATACTCGAGATGTTGATAGCATGTCCAAGATGAGTTGTTGACCTTCAAATTGATACCAATTATATGGCTCTATGTACTCCGATGCGGGAGTTATTCGTAATTAAGTAAAGGTGACTATGTGCATATTATTACTATTACTCCATTAGAGGACGGAAATGTCGTGCTGATCGCTTTGAAATTGTACATGAAGTTCCGATTATGGTCAAGGACGACGCTTAAGTTTTCGGTGAAGTTGAGATTTCATTCAGGGGGTGCAATGAACCGAAAATTTTAATTTTGTCAGATTTTCTAGTCGCTCTAGAGGCAATTATTTATGCAGAACATCACATATTTTACAAGGTGAAGGGGATCTGACCAAATACTTAGAGCGGCTGTTTAGATGATGATCGCTCAGAATATAGAACCGCCGAAAGTGTGCTTTTCGTGATATATAACAATATTTAGGAAACAAGTCATATTTGATGGGGGACATGTAATTAGCACATCTTTGAATTTCTAACTTAAATGTCGTTAATATTAAAACATTTAAACAAGAAACAACTTCATGTTAAGTGTGATGAACCATTTTTTGAAAAAAATCTATAAACTCTATTAAAATTGGCAACAATTCGTACTTTAAACCTAAAATTGGAAACGTCAGCCTTTGTATAAAACATAAGAATGGCATAAGAATGGAAGAACATAAGAAATGGCGAATGACCAAGAAATTGCTAGAATAAATAATAGGAATTAAAAAAATTGTATATATTTTCTCCTCTCTTCTATTAATTCGTTTATATGGTTTAAAGAAAGTAAAACAAAATGTATGGTGCCATCTATATTCCATTAAACGTCGTAAACTTGAGACATGTTTTTACATACAGATAGCAGGGTATAATGTTAAAAACAACATTAATTACAGTTTCCATTTCAAATTTTAAAGATTTTCAAAAATATAGTATATTATTATAACGTGTTTTAAAGGCTTGTAACTATATAAAAAAATACATAAATGCAATAAATCCAATAAAATGTTTTTTTTTTCAGTACACATAATCAAATATACCATCATACGATCATACGAAAACATTTATCTTTTATATTTATTGTGAAAAAATTGGAAATTATTGGATTATTTTCTTTTGAGTAAATGCGGAGATTAAAGAACCCCTCCTTAAAAGTTTTAAAAAGCGCTCTCTCCAATAAATTGACTATATATCCAAATATTTTTTAAAAGTCCAATTACAATTTTTAAGGGACATTTTTGAACAGTTTGTAGTTCGATTTTAATAATCTTTGAATAGTCCAAGTGGTGCCATTATGCGATTTTAACATTTTCTCTGAAATCCCTAAATAATGTCTACAACCCAACGGTCTAAAGTCGGGTACATTTGCACTTTTTTATTAAAAAATACTGTAGAATTTTTTATAATGGGTGAATGACAAAATTAACTTCCTTTAAATACAATGGTGGAGGAAATGAGTATAAACAATTAATAAGGGGTTTGATATGGTCATAGAAGCATATATAAAATCTCTCGTTGCAAACTTTTCATGATATTGACCTCCGAAGTTTGCCTACTTTAAGGTATAAAATGGGTAAAAACAGGGTGAGGCAACCTGGTTTTTCATATTTTTCTCAATTCACGGCCTTCGCGCTTCGTGCCTAGAAAGTGAGCAGTCCGTCCATTATGTATCGTTTTTCGAAAATGTATCCTTTAAATGATGTTGATATATACTACATCTTAGTCGTCAAATGAAATTTCGCAAAATATACATGTATTGGAATATAACCTTCAGTACTTCCTGGAAATTGCATGCCCATGAAATGCTTTTGAGGATTACGCGATTTAGACGCAATTTAAAATGTATATTTCGCAATATAGTTTTAGTTTAAGATTATTTGATATTTATAAAACCACACGATTTATTTGACCACAAGGTTTATACATATACACAACATGTGATTATTTTTATATACGCATATTTTCCTTTGTAATTTAGAGAAATATAAGAATAACTCCAGATTATGTTTTCTAAAATGTCTTGCATAAAATTAATCAGTGAGCGGAGCAGTATAATCGGATGGGGCCGACCATACGATACCCTACACAACTTCCATGAAAATCTAACTTTCTGTGGTTCTACATTCTGAGATTGGGCAATATTTCGCGATATTTGCACACTTTTGATTGGCTATAGGTCAGCAAATGTTACTAATAATCAGTACAGGACCTCTAATTACTTGTCCAGATTCCCTTCACCGTGGGTTGTGTTGTGATGTTCGGCTTTCGACTCGAAAAGTACAAATAATTAAGTTTTCGGTTCACTTCATCCGAAAAATATTATCTGATCATCACATAGCATTTTAGGCGTTGTCCTTGACCATAACTGGAACCTCATGGAACATTTTAAAGCGATCAGCGCTATATTTCCGCCTCCTGTGTGGTAATACGTTACTAAATAATATATTTATACGTAAGCACCTGTAAACATTTAAGTGTAACTCCCGCATCCGAGTACCTACGACAATATAATTGGTATCAATTTAAAGGTCAACCACTCTTCTTGGATATGCTATCAACTTCTCGGGTCTTCAGGGGTAAATATATACGCTGTAGAACACAAATTTTGTCATTTTTCACACAAAAGTCAGGGTTCATTTGACCTGCTAAATATTGACCGATCTTTATCAAAACAGACATGCTTATTCTTTGTCCCGATCCCCTTCTCCATGCAAAAATGTGCAGTGTTTGGGCCATAATAGCGGCCTCTGGAGCGACCAGAAAAACCAACAAAAATAAAGTTTTTGGTCCATTTCATCCCCTAAATATTAACCGACCAAAAACAATAGGGGTCTTCATTGGCCAGAACCCATCCTACATGCGAAATTTCGTGAAGATTGGTCCATAACTGTTGCCTGTATCGTGTTTACAAATTATAATGGACAGACGGACGGACACACATGTCTAGATCGACTCAGCTAGTCGAGATATGGCGATCGGTGTACTTAAAGGTGGGTCCAATATTTCGCGGTGTTACAAACTTTTGGAGCTGCACAAAGCTATAATACCCTGACAACATAGTTGTGTAGGGTATAAAAACTAAATTTTGATATCGTTTGATTTAGCGTGGTATTTATATCATGTAGATATTTTTGAATTATTTTTAGGTGGATATATTTCTTTAAGGTGACCCTTAATAATCCTAGTTCATACGAGAGCCAGACATGTATCCTTTCTAACACCGTTCCAATGAGGTCTTATCATGCCCGCCATCAAAAAAAGGACTTTTCTTTAATCCCATAAAACAACAACAAAACAATAACAAAAAATTTAAACTGATGAAGTATAGTTAAAATAACGAGTTTTTGGCACCAGACCGGGCCAGATACAATTTAATTTTTCACCTCCATCAAAGTCCCTAGATTTGAAATATATAACGTTTTATCGGCTCTACCTGAATTGGACTTTTTGCCTGTCGCATAGTGCATACATGGCATAATTGTAGAAGGTAGTCTCATGCCGTCATATGTTTTCAATTTTTTCATAAATTTGCCTTTGCCAGTATTCAGCTTTCAAAATTTAAATGAAAATATATTCCTTCGAAATGTACGTATAATATTTGTTCAGTGGCAAAAATTGCTAAATTAGTTATATTTATAAATATTTGGAAGTTGCCTACCTCAAAAACGTATAAATATAAGTTGTAACAACCATGGTTAAATCTTGAGAGCAATGTCCAGCTTTAGAAAATATATTTTGTTTAATTTATTTAAAATTTGACAAACGACATATATAAAATTTTATGGAATTTATTTTTGAAATTGATATATGAATTCTAAATTAAAAACAGTTGCCATCATCAAATTCTCAAATGAAACTACCTTCTGTAATTATGCCATGAGCACATAGAGGGAATTCTATTTTACATTTACTAGGAATTATTAATAACCTTTATATGGATATTTAAGAAAAAGATACTTTTATTAAGTTCTCACTTACAATATTTGTTCTAAACTTACCCAACATTTGGCAAACAAATTTATTAAGTAAAACTCATTTTTGAATTTAAAATTTATTTAAATATATACATTAAATACTGTAACGATAATCAAAACAATTCAAAACTGATAAATATAATAAAAAATATAATATGTAGTTTGAAAAAATTAAGGCAATATTTTGAAACATTATAAATGATGATTAGAGAGAAAAATGATATGAAAATACTTTTCATATGTATTTATATAGAAATTACAATTGTAAAAAATATGTAATAATAAAAAAATAGTGTTTTTTTGTTTAAATAACTAATCCACTTGTTTGCCCTCTTCACGGGTTTTGCGGAATGACACGGAATGTATAAGTAACGGTGGCAAGGCTCCTCTCAACATTTGCAAACGTTTGCTCTTCTCCTTCTCGGGACGTCGGACTTCTTCACGCGAAGAAGAAGCCGAGGGTGTTGTCGTTGGACCTGTTCCCGACAATACTTCACTACTGGCCGTTATCATGGCCGATTTGCGGAAATAGCGCGGCATTGAATAATCTTCAGCACGAGCGGCATTTGCCGTTTGTATTGAATAGAGGGATTGTGAGACGCGATATTTTTCAATTGTCGGTGTATCTTCATAGTGTTTGGGCAAATTACTAAACGATATGGACGGAACTTCTGGTGTCATACTAATGGGATTGCCCGAGCCGGTTATGGCGAATATATCTGTTTCACTAGCTGCTGTTCGAACATTGAAGTGTGGTACACTCTTGGCGCTGCGCAATACTTTACGTGGTGTAGTGGTAATGCCAGATGGTGGCATTAAATGTGGATGACGATCAATGAGACGTGGTCGTAGAATTACTTCATCTTCTTTTTCATCCTCGTCTTTCCCAGCATCGACAACTGAAGGTGTGTCCTCTTCGGCAATAGAGTCGAATTTCTTCGGTGACAAAGTCATACTGCCCTCAGGCGAAGAATCGCTACTTATGGTAAAAGTAATACGCCGTTCGGGAGATGCATCTTTAGTATCAGTAACCGTTTTGTCAGTGGGAGAGTCCAATGTATCACCTTTAGCTAGATTAGCTAGAAATTAAATAAGAATATATTAGTTAAGAAATTTGAAAATTTTTGTCATTGTTTTGAAAATAATATTTATATATAGTAATATGTATATTTTAAGAAAAAATATTTGAATAATTTAGATGTGATATATAATTCGAACTGATGTGATTTAGAAACGTGGATATACAATTAATTATTTATGTATATAACAATAAATAAAAATGTTCATATAAAGTTAAATACAAATTATAACGCATAACTGTTTTAACACAGCATATGTTTATTATATAAAATATATGTATATATTTATAAATAAAAAACAAAGATTTACTGAAGTATCACAACTAATAACATGTTTTTAAAATAAATATCAATAAAATTATGCATTTCAATTTTCCTACAATATTTTTTTATTAAGTTATTCAAAAGTTTAGCTACACTCTGCACACAAGGTGGGAGTATAAATCTTCATAAATATGTTATTACAGGTTAAATCTGTTGTCAATATTCAGGAGTAATTTAGTTTTGACATTTTTTTTAATTTTAACTAAAGGCAAAACATTTTGTCTAGTAGACAATTAAAAAAACAACAAATACAAACTATGTACGGATCTAATTTTTTTACACATTCAAAATGCACAATTATATCTCCGACGACATATTTAAACATTTTCTCCCAACAGCCACAAAAACTAGTTTTTTATGTTATGTAGCTAGTCCCAGCACCGTACCTGTTACAAATTTGATCCTAAAGTAATATCAGCCGAACCAATTGACTACCATTTTATCCTGTAGTAAAGGAGAAGGATTCTCTTGTTATTATAAAAAAAAACCACGGGTTTTTGTGGTTGGTCTGCATAAAAAGTCCGTTATTCTCCATGAATGTAAGATGAATTTTGTTTGGAAATAACCAGTCTTTTTGTGATCGTCTTGAAGTGCGGTGGCATCAAATTGTGAAATATATCACGCAAAACAAATGATTTAGAACTCAAGCGGAAAGATGTATATGAAAGTAATTCTATATATAATTATATATAATTTATTTCTATTGAATATATTATATTATATTTTCATTACAGAACAAAGACTCTGGCAAATTATGGAATTAGTAATTTTTGCAATGTTCTTTTAGGTAAGGTATTAGACATATATTTCCTCTTGTTTACTATAATATTATAATCATTGTTATTTATTTCCAGAATATAATTACTAGTATAGTACTACGGTAAGCGAAGGAGTGTCAATTGGTTGCCTCCTATGACATCACCATGTTAAAGTAAACAGTTAAATACATTGTTAAGGGGGTGTAAAGTGGAACTAGTCACTGGAGAGCTGGGAATCGACGAGTTTCTGATTACGAACTTAGTTCCTCTTGCTAGCGGGATGACTTTAAATCTTAATGTATTAGCATTTTAAAACATAATTGGAATTTCATTTTAATTGTCTAAGGTTGTACATAAAATAAATTGAATTAAAGACAAAATATTTTTGTTCTTGCATCCCCATATCATACATGCAACCCCATATCATAATCGATCCACAACCAAGATTAATAGTCGCTGGTAAATTACATTCTCCGAGCTCCGATGAGGGTCCATCAGATCGAAAATGGTTCCATTGGTAAATAAAACTGTCTTCCAAAAAAGACAATTCTTTATTTTGTTATTCTTTTGAAAATTTTCTGTTTTCCTTGTTTTTTCCGTTTATTAGTGTTTTTTCGAGCCACCAGGGTTGGCATCCTTTTTAGGATAGTGCGACACATGGCAGATAGCTTTGAGGTACTTATTAATTAGCTGCCTGATTCGTCGCCCGTCCCAGTCAGAAAATATCCGCTTCTTGCCGCATTTTCATACCTTCCACCCATAGTATGGAGGGTATATTAATTTTGTCATTCCGTTTGTAACTCATTATATATGCTTGATCAGGGTAAAATTCAAAGACGATCTAGCCATGTCCGTCCGCCCGTCCGTCTGTTGTAATCACGCTATCTTCTGAAGGAATTGAGATAGGGTACTGAAATTTTGCATAGGTTTGTCTTTTGTTTGCAGGCAGGTCAAGTTCGAAGATGGGATATATCGGTCAACGTTTAGGCATAGCTCCCATATAACAGTTCCTCCAATTTTCGGTATTTTGGGGTTCATGAGCGCGTTTTTCAACCGAATACTCTGAAATTTGGTACATTAAGTTCTTATTGGGTACTAAATGTCTTCACAAAAAATTAAAAAAATAGGTTCACTTTTTCTGGTAGCCCCCATATAACGGTACCTTATAATTTTCAGTATTTTGGAGGGTTTGATTGTATTTTTACGAATTGGCTGGAATTTATTTTTTGAGTTCTTAATAGGTACCAAATCTCTCCACAAAAAATCATAAATATAGCTCCATTTTTTGGATAGGCCCCATATAAGGGTACCCCCAATTTTCGGTATTTTGAGGTTCTTGAGCGCGTTTGTCCACTGAATGCGTTGCAATTTGGTATTTTGTAGTCGTATATGGTAACAAATCTCCCTACCGAAAATTTTTAATATTCGCCCCCTTTTTGGGATAGTCCCCCTTTTTTTATATTAAAATATTTATCGGATTTGTTCCGCGTTTTGGGTTTGGTTCCAAGACTCTGTTGCAATCATTTCACCTGCGGAGGATATAGAGATAAAAACTAGAACGTAAGGTTCGATAACGAACTATATAGGAACTATAACCCGATACTATATACCAGATAGAGTGGAAAGATATTCCCCATCTTCGAACTTGAACTAAGTTTGGAAGAAATAATAAGATGGGCAAAGTTTGGATGAAATCAAAATTTTCTGAAACAAATTTGGTCCAAAGAAACATGGGGTCTAGAACCAATATTTCGATGAGGCTCATTTTCACCGTGTCAAAGTGTATACACCCTCATTAGCCATAAGTATGAGGGTACAATTATCCATTAAAATTTCTGAAATTTGTATCATGGTTTACATAATCGGTTTGTAGAAATGTCGATATGAGTCCACTTTTTGGTATTTTCCCTATCTATGGTGGAGGGTATCCAAAGTCCGGCTCGGCCGAACTTAACGCGTTTTCACTTGTTCCAATTGAATTAGATGACTTACAGCTTATATACGATTTTTCTAATATCTCCGACCGATTTACCGTCTTCGAAGTGGTTTATAACTAGTTTTCTAATCTCCGCAAAAGTTTGACCAATTTGTCAACCCATTTTGGAAGTTACAAAAAAAGTATGAAGCGTTGCCATATAGAAAAATAAAATAAATGTAGAGAGTTAGTGAATGTGATGCCAGATGTCCCACTTTCATTTTGACGCGAAAAAAATATGCTTTGATTATTATTTAATTGAATTATTATATACCTTTATTCATATATTGTTTCTATTGCAAAAATTTGTACATGCTATCACAGTTTTTTTTTGAGCCACTGTATTTATAATGAAAAAACTCCTCCTCTACAATAGACCTCGTTGAATTAGTTGGTTGGTTCATAGGCTTAGGGTATATATCTGTCGGCACTACAGGTGTATATACTGATACTTTTTACTTGTTAATAAATAAAACTTATAATTTATGTCAATGTGAACATTTTGCTTCTCATATTATTATATTTAACCCTTTCCGTGTCAAATAAAAAATTTTGTCAGAATAAAAATTTAAAATTTTGTATTTAAAATCATATAAAGGGACATAGTTTAGAAAAAATAGCAATCGTCATTTTAAACCTCGGCCAGTTTCTTCTGTCTTTCAGCAAAAACAAAAACATCTATAGTAACGGTACATATGATAACCGAAAAATCGCAAAAAAAGAGAGTACTTTTAAATGTCGAATATATTCGACAAAAATACGGAAAGGGTTAATATCTGTAATATAATAAGGAAGCGTTTCATCTGAAAGTATTTCCAACAAATCAAGGTTTAAAGAAGACTCAAGGCTTAAACAAATTATTCCACAAACCTCATATTTATGTACATTTGCAATATTTTTATATGAAAAAGCAAACATTCTTAAATTTATAAATTTAAAATGACAAAGCAACATAGGTTTTGAAACAATATATACTTTTTACGTGTTGCATACTTTAGGGCGCTTAATTTACGTTTGTTCCCTATTCACTTGAACATTACATTTTAAATTTTCTCTACAATTGATTATTGTTCATCTTGATAAAGAAATTTGTCTCAAAATTCGAAAAATTATGACAGGATAGACCAATTCTTTCGTTCGGATGTTTTGAAAAATCTGAGAATACCTCTCAGATAAACAGAAATGTAAAATTACAGCCACTTCGGAAAGAATCGGTCGGGACCATTAATTGGGACGATGTTTAAATATTGATCTACGGAATCCTCCCTCAGTAAAATATAAACTCCAACCTTCATTTTCTTTAACCTTTCAAATATTTCAAATAAGTGAAATAATTCTTAATTTTGTAGCAACAATTTTGTCAACTATTAATATTTTTATTTATCTGAATGATAAATGAACATAGTTGTAATACAGGACAATTTTTTTGGAATATATTACATGTTAGGAATTTATAATTTTAATTGAATGGATTTTAACTTCATTTTATAAATTCCAATATAATGACATTGGAACTTTGCGACAAACATCACACACAACTTTTAATTTTTTAGATTGTTATTTTTGCAATCTAGAATATGAAAACATTTATAGCCAAATGCAACTTTACCTACACATATTTTACAATAATCATATATGAAAGTAAATATTTTATTTTTATTTCTGTTATGGTATTCAATAATGTTGATATTGAAATCCGATTGATTATAATCACATAAGTTGTGTAACCTTCAATTTATATTTCAAGGCAACAAATGTAATTATCGATCAGTACAAAATATTCTGCGGCGTGGTATTTTTAACTGTCGGCATTTTTAGTTGTAAAAATTGCCAATACATTTTGGAAGATTACTGATTGATATGACATGATATAGTTTTAAGACCGTGGTTAATATTTTCAGAAAATAATGTTTAATATGTGAGTAAAGTTAGATTGTAACATTTTTTGTAAAAAATGCTGTTTATGAATCCACCATTGTACTCATTAGTTTTGAACTCATTGGTCCGTTGATATTATAATGGAGATCAACGTCGTCAAATAAAGTTACCGATCCATTTAAGGTACCTTGAATGTTTTAGCCGCATTTTTCAGCCGTAGGGTCTTTAATTTCAAGTTCTTTGTAAATAAAACAAACTTTACTTCAGGGGATATAAAAACTATGATCCGGAAAAGTTAGCAGTGCACTATGGCTGAAATTGCGATAAATAGTTCCCGACAAGCTAGCTTCACCAAATTTTGAGTGTTGAATTCCTATGTAAAAAATGGATTTGTGCGGGCCAGGCCTCCTTCATTTCGGCTATTTTAGATATGTTGGGTTCGTTTTACATTGTAAAGAAAATCTCCCATCGTAAAGAAAGTCTCCCTACCAGGTAGCCTCCATATAACGATATACCCCATTATTTGGAATTTTTAGGATTTTGTGCACGTTTTTTATACGAATGCAGTCCCCATATAATGCTACCTCCGAAATTTCGGTATTAAGGGGAGTTTGGGCACGCTGTTCAACCATGTTGACTGTAATTTTATATTTTGGATTTCTATTTATTGGAATGGCCGAAGTATTTTCGAAAAATATCTGTTTAAACAAACTGCGACCGTTTGAGACATCAGACCCGTAGCTCAAAACTAGGTTTGATTTTTCAGCATTCATTGTACACAAAACTTCATATATACAGTATTGGACAAAACATTTGCAAAACATATATAACTCTGACGAATTTAAAAAATACAGTTATTATAGGTTTCATCGTTTATATTTTTCTTGAGTGCTATGAGGTAGTTTTAATAACTGTTTTAAAATAAAATTAGAAAAACTCATTGTTGACGCTTATAAGATTGGAATACGACTAAGAGAAATGTCAGAAGAATATAATGTCTTCAGAAAACAATAATTTACTACATGTTCCCAACTAGCAAAAACACTTCAATAATCAAAAATGTTGCCATATGTATGCGTACACGCCATATACAGACCGGATTACGAGAAAACCTTTCTGCAAAAATGAGCTCAAGTGAAATACTGACAGGTACTTGAAATAAATATATAGGGAACATACCAAAAAGAGTACCTATACCGACATTTCTACAAACCGATTATGGTTTTGAAAAAAAATTTTGGTTTCATCCAAACTTTGCCCATCTTATTATTTCTTCCAAAATTAATTCAAGGGGAATATCGGTCCACTCCTTCTGGTACCTCCCACACAGGGACTAGGCTTAAATGCGGGTTACAGTTCATATATATGAATATATATAAGGTTAATTATCGCAGAGTCTTAGAACCAAAGCCAAATACGGAACAAATCATACAACTTTTTTAATATAAAAAAGGGGGACAACCCCAAAAATGGGGCGAATATTAAAAAAATGGTAGGGAGATTTGTTACCATATACGACTACAAAATACAAACTTGCAGCGAATTCGGTTGAAAAACGCGCTCAAGAACCCCAAAATACCGAAAATTGGGGGTACCCTTATATGGGGCTATCCGAAAAAATTTACCTATATTTATAATTTTTTGTGGAGACATTTGGTACCTATTAAGAAATAAAAATACTAAATTGCAGCAAATTCAAAACCCCCAAAATACTGAAAATAAGAGGTACCGTTATATGGGGGCTGCCTATATTTATAATTTTTAGTAGGGAAATTTGGTACCCAATAAGAACTCAATGTACCAAATTTTAGCGAATTTGGTTGAAAAACGCGATCAAGAACCTCAAAATACCGAAAATTAGGGGGTACCCTTATATGGGAGCTATGCCTAAACGTATACCGATATATCCCATCTTCGAACTTGACCTGCCTGCAAACAAAAGACAAACCTATGAAAAATTTCAGTACACTATCTCAATTCCTTCAGAAGATAGCGTGATTACAACAGACGGACGGACATGGCTAGATCGTCTTACCCTGATCAAGAATATATATATTTTATAGGGTCGGAAATGAATATTTCGATGAGTTACAAACTGAATGACACAATTAATATACCCTCAATACTATGGTGGAGTGTATATAAAAAAAAAACACCAACATATGTACGAAATACAAACATTTTCCAAGGTATATTTTTATATAGTAAAATACTCAGCTCAAGTTCTGGAATTCATACCATAGTTAACATTGACAAAGTCATCGACAAAATTTTCAAATTGTTTAAACCAAGGTAGATACATAAGGTAGCCGCATCGGCGAATTGGGAACATGATATGTCAAAATAGTTAACAAGGCGAATAATAATTGATTCGCCGTAACATATCAAATTTGAAGCGAATTTCATTCAACCAATCAGAATTCAGCATTTTGAAATATTAAACATGATTGTTTACTTTTTGTTAATTTTTAAAATTGTGAATGTTTGTGCAAATTCAGATTGGTGAATGGAAAATAACATCAAACAGCGACTTAAATTCAATGAAGAGCTTAGGAACGGAACCGGACGTTGACTATTTATCCTTGAATTTTAATGCATTCCATGGACTCCAAATGAAATTCGAAACAAATGAAATACCATTATAAAGGCATACAAAACGTGTTTCGGTGTTGGAAATCAAGCAAAAATGTAACTGCTCCAAGATTCACAAATACAGACAAAATATACTGGACGTAGAATTTTGTTCCACTATCCACTATGTTTCCACTATCTTTTGTCTGTTTAAATTTCATCTTCTTTAAGGGTAGAGTTTGTTCTTTTGTTATCTGTTGTATCAACTGAAATTCAAGTCATATCTGTGTGCCCATCCATCTGTACTTCATTAAGTAATGATGTTCTTTCCGTTCTGGTCAAAGGCAAAACCAATAGTTTTGGCAATGATATTTTGAAATGGACCAAAAAACTTTATTTCGTTTTCTATGAAGGTCATAACTATGGTATTGTTAGAGGCTGAAGTATAAGATAATCACCGCATAGTTTTGCTCCGCAAAAAATTTAAGTCCAATATTCCAGATTTATATTATCGGCCCGTCCGACTATATTTCTTTTCTCATTGTTTTTTTTAATTCTTTCATAACATGTATTTCAATAAAAATAAAAAAATTCAAACGCATTGTTTTTGTTTTTAAATTTAAATTCTCTTTTCATCTACCGGCGAATTAAAATAACAAAATTCTATTTGACATATAATGTTACCATCAGCTGCCTTGATACGGTTACCTTATGAATATACCTTGGTTTAAACCAAGGTATATTCATAAGGTAACCGTATCAAGGCAGCTGATGGTAACATTATATGTCAAATAGAATTTTGTTATTTTAATTCGCCGGTAGATGAAAAGAGAATTTAAATTTAAAAACAAAAACAATGCGTTTGAATTTTTTTATTTTTATTGAAATACATGTTATGAAAGAATTAAAAAAAACAATGAGAAAAGAAATATAGTCGGACGGGCCGATAATATAAATCTGGAATATTGGACTTAAATTTTTTGCGGAGCAAAACTATGCGGTGATTATCTTATACTTCAGCCTCTAACAATACCATAGTTATGACCTTCATAGAAAACGAAATAAAGTTTTTTGGTCCATTTCAAAATATCATTGCCAAAACTATTGGTTTTGCCTTTGACCAGAACGGAAAGAACATCATTACTTAATGAAGTACAGATGGATGGGCACACAGATATGACTTGAATTTCAGTTGATACAACAGATAACAAAAGAACAAACTCTACCCTTAAAGAAGATGAAATTTAAACAGACAAAAGATAGTGGAAACATAGTGGATAGTGGAACAAAATTCTACGTCCAGTATATTTTGTCTGTATTTGTGAATCTTGGAGCAGTTACATTTTTGCTTGATTTCCAACACCGAAACACGTTTTGTATGCCTTTATAATGGTATTTCATTTGTTTCGAATTTCATTTGGAGTCCATGGAATGCATTAAAATTCAAGGATAAATAGTCAACGTCCGGTTCCGTTCCTAAGCTCTTCATTGAATTTAAGTCGCTGTTTGATGTTATTTTCCATTCACCAATCTGAATTTGCACAAACATTCACAATTTTAAAAATTAACAAAAAGTAAACAATCATGTTTAATATTTCAAAATGCTGAATTCTGATTGGTTGAATGAAATTCGCTTCAAATTTGATATGTTACGGCGAATCAATTATTATTCGCCTTGTTAACTATTTTGACATATCATGTTCCCAATTCGCCGATGCGGCTACCTTATGTATCTACCTTGTTCCAGAGTGACAAAAAATTGTTGTTGTTTTTTCCTCCAAGGTTTTTTATTAATATTCGACAATGGGAAGTAAATAATAAGCATTACAGTGGGCTCACTTCTTATCATTTACATCTAGAAAAAATGTTGTTTAAAAACCTGTAAATTGAATGTTGGCAAAATTATTATTATTTTTTTTTTAAATATATATTCAAAAATATTAAATGTAACTTTTATTTAGAATAATAACATAAAATGACAGCGAATAAGTTTTGGTAATCAAGTGATGGGCATTTTTGCAACAGATTAAAATTCTTTTTTTGTACATTCAAAGAGGAGTGGTTGTAATTTGACATTTTAGAATTTTAGAGGAAAAATCTTTCAGCAGAGTATTTTTAATAGTGGTACATGTTTTGACTCATGGAGTGATAAATAAATGCCGGAAAAAAACTTTGCGAACTCAAAAAAAAAAAAAAAAAACAAATTTAAACCTTTATTTTGAAATATGTCACTAGAACCAGATAGGGGTTAAAGTCTGACGAAGTTACGATGTTCTATAACAAAACCAAATTTTACATATTTTAACATTGCCCATATTGTAGACTCATTTCGGTAGATTGTACAATGTTGTGTATAGAAATTAAATATATTCGCTATTTTCTATGAAATCGGAAAAAATAAATGTATATGAAAGATATATCTATATATGAAGCGATTTAAGCCTGTTTTTTTGTTTCAGCGGAATAAGGTTGTATGTACATAACTAGACTTTTACTGGCGAATATATACAGGATGTAAAAAGTTCAAGGCAGCTGAATTTAACGCCTTCAAAAAATACTGAATACCATTACACGTGACGATTTGAATGAAATGCCATACTACCCTAATTACAAATTAAAAGTGATTTTTTCGATAAATCCTAATGAGTTCCATAACATTTGACGTCATAAAAACAAGTAATTCTCAGTGTTTGGCTGTTTGTTGTAATTTGTAACGACATTCGTAATTATTGTTACAATTTTATGTAAAAACTTTTAGAACTGTAAAAATGCATGCTTTCGATCGATCTGTTATAGTAATTCGTTAATAAGAAAATGTGTTTATAAAAATATTTATTTGTTAAAGAAATCCATTATTTTTATATGAACTACTAGCAAAGTGCCCTCTACTTCGTATGCGGAAAAGGAATACAAAAAAGTTTTTGTTTTTGCAAAAAAGTCAGGCTGAATCCCAATTTCTTTTTATTAGTGGCGAATGTATGGCAATAATCTCAATTCCACCGTAGTCAAAATTGTACCAAATGTAGTACTTTTTGTACACATAAGTACAAAATCCTGCATTCAAATAGTTATCGTAAGTGTCAATTTAAGAATTCCAGCTCTGCCTGTTCATTAAAAACCAAATTGTACCAGATTTGGTACCATTCTGTACTTTTCGTGCCCACATTCTAAACCTATCTCAGTATTCTAAACCTGATTTCAAATATCAATCTATGTCCAAATTTAAGAATTCCAGCTCTGCCTATTCACCAAATTGTACCAGATTTCGTGTCATTCTGTACTTTTCGTACCCATATTCCAAACCTATATCAAACATACACTCCCACAGTAACCTAAGTTGCAACTTTCAGGATTCGAGTTTTACCCGTTAACCAGTTAAATTGTACCAAATTTTGTGCTTTTCGAACCCGTTAGTACCAATTTCCTAAACTACATCTGTCACATTTAGGGATTCCAGCTCTTTCCGTTCACCAACATTCAAATTGTACCAAATTTAGTACAATTATTACTTTTCGTAGACGTAAGTACGAGTTTATAAAACTTCCTACACTCCATACTCCAACAGTAATTTTAATCATAAATTTCAGGATCTCAGTCCTATCCGTTCATATAGATCCAAATTGTACCATATTTAGTACTTTTCGTACTTACGAGTTCAAGTTTCCAACACTATCTCAATCCTGTAATCTAATAGTAATTTTATTCTTAAATATAAGTTTTCCATCTCTATACTCTCAATCAAATCTAAATTATACTGAATTTAGTACCATTTAGTAAACATAATTACGCATTTTCAAAACTACCTCCATGTCTCAATCCTACACCCCAACTTTAATTCCAATTTTTTGGATTCCCGCTCACACAAAACGAATTGTACCATATTTAGTACCATTTAGTGCTTCTCGTATTCATAAGTACGAAATTCCAATTATTTTCATTCCAAATTTAAGTTTTCCATCTCTATCCGTTCACTCAAATCTAAATTGTACCAAATTTAGTACACATAATGACGACATATCAAAACTACCGACATATCGCAATCCTGTACTCCAACTGTAATTTTAATTCAAAATTTCAGGATCTCAGCTCCATCCGCTCGCACAAAAACAATTTATAAACTATTTGGTACCATTTAGTACATTTTGTTTCTATAATTAAGAATTTCCAAAACTACGACAATCCTACATTTCAACAGTAATTTTAATTCCAAAATTCTGAAGTCCAGCTCTATCCGTTCACGCATAATCAAGTTGTACAAAATATAGTAACGTTTTGTACACATAAGTACTATGCTTCCGTATATTATTTCTATACTCCAACCATTATTCCAAATTTTAGGTTTCCAGCTCTCTCCGTTCACCCAAATCCAAATTGTACCAAATATAGTGCCGTTTAGTACTTTTCATACACATAAATACGAATATCCAAAGATGTCTCTATAGCTCAATCTTCAACAGTTATCTGAATTCCAAATTTTATGTTTTCAGTTTTATCCGTTCAAGCAAAATAAAAAATGTACTTAATTTTAAACCATTTAGAACTTTTCGTACCAATAAGTACGAATTTCCAAAACTACCTCAATCCTACACTGCAACAGTCATTTAATCAGTGTTGCCAAAACTTCGTTGAGGAAAAATGCTAGATTTAGTTGAAAAAAATTATAGAAAGTGCTAAAAAACTTAAAAAAGTGAAATCCCATTTATTCTTAACGATTATTCGTTGTCGATTTAACCATGTCCGTCCGATTAAGGTTGCAATATTTAAGACAGAGCTTTGGAATTTTGCACATACGTTGGTACTACTCCTATGAGATTTGATATTGGAAATGGAATATATCGGTCGTTTTTGGGTACACAATACCCCAATATTTGTTTTTTAAGCTTTTTTCAACCTAAATTGCTGTATATTTGTATATTGTGTTCTGCCTGGATATATAGTCTTCTTACTAGAACTTATCAATACTGGTCCACTCTTAAGGGTAGTCCTCATCAATTGCATTGGCTTTAATTTGATTGTTTAAATTTTGTTGAGTAAAAAATCTCCTTATCAAAAATTATTAATATGGTCCATATTTAGGGGTAGCCCCCAGACAGCGTTACCCTCCCCATTATTCGACATTTTGGGGACGTCGGACACGCAACCGAATTGACTAATTTTTTTCTATTTTTTGTTTTGGAGACTCCAACTCTATCTATTCACCTAAATCCTACTTTCCAAATTTCAGAATTCTAGCTCTTCGCGTTCGCCTAATGCAGAGGGTACCATATTTGGTACATTTCGTACCCTTCTAATTCGAATTTCCAAAAACCCAGCCTTATCTTACGCATACACGCCTAGACACCAACAACAACCCACACTTAAAATTTCAAGCTTCTAGCTTCTAGTCTGGGCGATGATCTGTCAGTCACTCACTCACTTAACTCTAAGCTCTTTTATATATATATATATATAGGACTTTATTTGACATGCTTCGGAATGTCCGATTTGTTTAATGAATTCGGTAAAATGTACCGAATTTTCTTTTTGTTCACTTTAACACCCTGTAACTCACAACTGAATGCACCAAACCAAAAACCGCAAAATAAGTCTCCAAATACATATGTGCAAAGTTACAATTCTTCAATATAATGAACCTTCATTTCCCAGCTGCTTTGGAAATTTCAAATTGGAAATGGGTGGCGGGTTCCCTTAATAAAAACAATTGAATGTAAAAATGACCTACAGTTTTTATATCTATTTCTAGTGAATGTATGATACATTTTACATTTTTAAGACTTCGGTGTCATATTGAATTGCAAAAGATGTGAAACAACATTTTTAGGAATTTTCCACTTTTATTATAATGCAAAAAAAATATTTATTTAATCTTAAATCTAAAAATCCAAGTACTTCTTGATAACAATCGGTAAAAATTAATTGCTATGCTATCTATTGCCGATATATTCTTCAATTGGTAAAAAACCTGCAGTTGTTGCCAATATGTGTGTCAACTACGCCATTTCCAAAAAAATATATTAACAAAAAGATAAGAAGTGCTTGAAATAATACTTCTGTAGAAATATCACGAAGTAAATCTAGATTCAAATTATTAAAATTTAAAACAAATGCCAATTTTACAGTTTAGATGTCTACACATTTGTATGTATAATAAATAATAATGACAACAAAAACAATAACACATATTTTAGTAAATCAAACAAACAAAAAACAAAGAATATTTGCAGACTCATTAGAGGGTGAATAAATATTCCCAAAAATTTATCACATGTTTATCATATGCCAATTCCAAAAATAAAAATGTTTCGCTAATTTATTCCTACAAGTCTAAGATGGGAAAAATTGTTGAAACTTTCATATTAATATCGTTCCAGAGTGAAATGATGTAGGCTGGGTTATACACATTTTTAATTCTTGTTGAACCCCCGAAATATATATTAAGACATTGAATGGAACATGTGGCTAGAGCTATACAAAATATCCAAAATGCGATTGGTCCTATATATTGAAGCTATGCCAGAAGTAAGCGAGATGTACAGAAGTAAGAATGAAGTCCTAAAATTCTATCATCGGGTAAAACACCAATCCGAAGGCTTTGGTGCAGACACATCCTCCTGTAGAGATAAAGAAGGAAATCTGGCGACAGAAGGAGCATTTTGAAAAACTTCAGGTATCAAATAGTAGCAATGAAGTGGATACCCCAGAATCAATAATAGATGACGGTATAGAGTGTATACCACCTACCCAAGATGAAGTCAGAATAGCAATCAATCGGCTGAAGATTATTAAAGCAGCAGGCGCCGATGGGTTACAAGCCGAACTATTCAAGACTGGTGGTGAGATGCTGGTAAGGAGCATGCACAAGCTGACTAGAAGAATGCATGCCCAATGATTGGAACCTCAGCATCCTGTGTACCGTGCACAAAAAAGGAGACAAGACGATATGTGTCAACTATAGAGGAATAAGTCTCCTTCTCATCGCATAATAAGTGCTATCCAGCGTACTGTGTGAACGACTGAAGCCAATGGTCAATGACATTATTGGCCCATACCAATGTGGCTTCAGACCTGGCAAATCCACAATTGACCAGATTTTCACTCTGCGCCAAATCCTGGAAAAAACCCACGAAAAACACATAGACACATTCCACCTATTCGTCGACTATAAAGCCATGTCTGCGTTTAGCATTCCTGCAAAATTAATGCAGGATAACTTTAACAGGCACAAGATCAGCAGTTAAAGTCGGAAAGGATCTCTCGGAGGTGATAGTTTGTCGTGTGACCTTTTTAACATCCTCATACGAGAACAGAAATGGCACTCTGTACACCAAACAACACATGTTACTCGCCTACGCCGATGACATCGACATAATGGGTCGAACATTCAGAGCCGTAACAGCCACCTTTGAACAAATTGAGAAGGAGTCTGCCAAAGTGGGTATGGCAGTAAACGGTGAGAAGACCAAACTGATGGTATCAACGCGCAAGACGTCCAGTAGACTTGGACTAACTGTGGAACTTGAGAACTACAGCTTCGAGGTAGTCAAAGATTTAATATACCTTGGTATCGCCATAAATAAAACGAATGACATCAGCTTTGAAATTCGGAGAAGGATAGTGATGGCCAGCCGATGCTATTATGTTCTGAGCAAACAACTCAAAAGCAGGGCCACCTCCCGCCAGACCAAACTCAAACACTACAAGACGCTGATACTACCCGTGCTGTTATAGGCATCTGAAGCATGTGTACTTACGCAAGCAGATGAGGCAGCCCTTGGAGTGTTTGAGAGAAAAATTCTTAGAAAGATCTATGGGCCGATCTGCGTTGACGGTGAATATCGCCGTCGAATGAACCATGAGTTGTACCAGCTATTCTCGGACATCGACATTGTTAGACATATTGAGCTGCAGCGACTACGTTGACTAGATCATGTTGTGAGAATGGATGAAGATGCCCCAGCCCAGAAGCCATATAAAAGCGAACCAGTTGATGCTTGACCTTCGCAGAAGGGGAAGGTCAAGAATACGTTGGAAAGATCGCCGAAAATGATCTTTCAAATTGGAAAAACGACATGCCTGGAAATCTTTTCTAAGCTCGGCTTATGGAACGAAAGTTCTGTCACAATAAAATTTTTTGATTAGACGCACATCTATGGAAACCAATGAAAAAATTCGGAAGTCTTTTGCGATTGGCCACTTTTCAATCCACATTTGATTTATTTAGACATATTAATAGAATTGCAGGCTCTTTAGAGGGTGAATAAATATTCTCAAAGTGTATCATATGACAATTCCAAAAATATCGCCAATTTATTTTTAAATTTACAGATATTTTTCCATCTGTAAATTTAAATGGGTTATACACATTTTTAAATAATTTTCAACCCCCTAATAAATTTATTAATTAATAGACTAACGATTTTGATTCCTTTCAAATTCTATTCAAATAGATAAGATCAAAAAATCACACAATATAACAATTGTCAATAATTTTGAAACATCCTATTTCATACACAAATTGAATAAGACTATTATATTTAATTTTTTCGTAGTAATTTTCCTACCAAAAATTAAAATCCCAAATATCATTATATAAATATTTAACTGCGAAATCGTGAAATTCTAGCTAAATTACCGTAAAATATTTTATTGCCTCATCACCCTATTGAATATTTATATATTTTTTTCAATTTTTTGTTGTCCAATAAACGATGTGCATTTCGCATTTCTAAGATAGATTTGGCAAGTTCACGTGTTTTTATAGTCACAAACTAGTTTTACTACTATTATTTTGCTAATTTGAGAGAGTTTGTATACAAACATATATATTTGCATTCAAATATTAATATAAACATTGTGTTGAATGGAACAAATTCCAAAGTTTAGTGAAATTGAATACTGACGTCTATTTCAAGATTTCAACAGGTTTACATTAAAGTTCAAGCTAATAGAAGAACAGTGCAGCAATATGCAATTAAGTCCATCGCTACAAATTTATTATGAAATTTATGAAGGTTTTTAATTGATTGATTAAATACATTTAGTTCTTGAAAACATCTAAACAGTGTTCGAAGAATGATTAAAATACGCTCTTTCTCGGGAATGCTCACGCGCGACAATTCGAATGTTTTCAATGTATGGCGAATGATAAAGTTACAATGAATGAACAAGCATTTTCAATCTCTCGTGAATGTTCGCATCGTACGAAAAAGTCACGAACGATAAAATTTCGCGTTTTGTTTTTATGCCTTTTTAGGGCGAAGGATCATTCATGTAAATGTTTTTATTAATTTCTCTTTCGAGATGAGCTGCAAGCGTCGTCGATTCGTTCTTTCGCGAGCATTTGTTGATGAAGAACATTCTTCAAAAAAACTCAAAAAAAAAAATGTTCGCGTGGGGAAAGTGTGTGGAATAACAAAACACATGTCCAACAACTACTGAGTTCACGAACGTTTGTTGTTGTTGTTGTAGCAGTTTATATGTATTGAATGTTTCCTGTTATGTTTCCTCCGGTTCTGTCTCCAGATTTAGGAATGCAGCTACCTCCACGCTCGTTTGGTAAAGAATTTATCGTCATAAATTCATTTGTATAATGAGCACAAAACGAAAAGAATGTATTTTAATTTATTCACGAGCGAATTTTTGCGCACCCTGCATCTAAATCGAGTCTAAGAAACAAGAGACCCATAATTTCGAATGAAATGTGGTCACAATGAGTAATGTAGAGTCGAAGATAAAACACACAACAAGATTTTTGGGGGGTGGAATCGAGAAGGACAAATTTGTCATAGGTAAAGTTTTTGAGTTAGGGCGTGATTAATTTTTTATTGTAACTCTAAAATTAATGAAGAGCAATAGTTATATCGTTATTTGAAGTTATTGCAGGTTATTTTTGAGATATGTCTTCAGCAAAATCGAATGAGGAATATTTTTGGAAAACATATGCTACTTATATTTCGCGTTTTATGGGCCTTTTCCGTCCTTATTTTCTTAAACCTAAACCTAACCTAAATACCAAAAGATGTTTTGCCTCCAAAAAATGATACTCATAAAAAAAATAAAAAATAAAACATATCCGGATCTCAAAATTATTGAACAGAGTACCCCCATAAGAATTTTTCACAACCCCATACCAGGAGCTTCATTTTGTGTCACCGTGTCATTAGGATTTTGTGTTTCTATACAAATGGCCTGGAGTGTCTGCTATCTAATGTTGCATTGTATTTAATATTAACAACACGAAAGACCGACAATTAAGCGTGTAACACCCTAGATACGCATTACAAAATATGAAGATAATTTTATAATGTTTTTTATACAATATGTCTGTATGTATGTTGACAAAGTTGTTACTGTTTTTTTATCGGCATAAATAAAATAAAAAAGTTGTAAAACAATAAAGAGACAGACTGACACCAAGAAGTCAATGACATTTCAAACTCGTTTCCACATACAATCCCAAAGATATGACCATAGAGTAGTTATCTCTCGGTTCATGCTGGCAGGGTGGTGTATTAAAAAACAATACAGGTCTATATGAACAATGTTTACTATATAGTGTAATTAAAAAATGAAATGTTGTAAGAAAACATTAATTAATTAATAAGAAATATGTTGCACTCTTAGCGAAAAGTCGGTTGTTGGCTATTTGCTCTCTTAAGGCCCCAAAACAAAATTACAGAGTAATTTAAAATTCTTCTGAAAATCTGGTGATATTGTAGTATGGGTGATATTCTAAATAGAGTATCCATATGTAACTTTTTTAACTATTTTCTAAAGATATAAAGCATATTTCTGCAACATTTTTAAATTGCGTGATTTTAACTAAACGAAAATACAGTGAAATTGACAATTCGATTTCTAACCACTGTTTACAAAATTCTCCTGTTGCCTATCATTCAAATTCATAGTAACTTATCGCACGAACCACGGATCATTCGTTCACCTAGTTCCTTTTACTCCAGTTCCAGTTCCTTCTTGCTCTAGTTCTTCTTGCTCCGTCGTTCTTTTTTGCCGTTGTTCTCCCAGTTTTATCTTTTTGCTCCCGTGGTCTCTCTTTTATCGATTAATGAAATATTCCGTGTAATAATAAAACGCTATATATTATTCAAGCAAAAAAAATGCATGAACGACAGTATTGGCCCTGCTGAGTGACTGTAATAACTGGATTCTCGAAGTTAGAATGGATTAGATTAGTCTCGAGTTTAAAATGTAAGATGTTAAGTTAAATTTATATTGGTTAAAATTTAGGCATAGCTCCCATATATAGTTTCATTCGGTTTCATGTAAATGTTACACCAAAGACTCCAGGGTTTTCCGATTAACAGAAAATTTTGCATAGACTTCTGAATTAGGTACAGAATGATGGATGTCAAGTTTGCTTTGAATCCGTACATATGTCAACGTAGATTTCATATATAATTTCTACTGATTTCATGAAAATAATCTACCAGGCGACGTACCACATTTATATATATACCCAAAGCATTTAGGGTATCATGCAGTCGATCATTTTGATCCTTTTCTTATTGATTTTATAACTCATGTAATTACTTTTAAAATTTAGGTTTATAAAACAATATACCCATAGTTAACAGAATTTATAATTATTTTTTAATTTCTTTTTTTTAAATATAATAACCATTTGGTTGTCCACGATTTATTTTTCATTAAAAAAATAATAAAAACATAAACAAATTATTTTAACGTAATATGTATATGTATGTACATAAATATATTTTTATATTATATATCTAGAACTTATAATTAATTAATGACATTAATGACATTGATTCCGAATTTCACAGAGGAGATATAAACGACGATTGCATCTTTTTTCAAAAAAATGAATTTCTTAAAAATAAAAATAATAACGACACAATGCACAAACAAAAACGAAAAACTTAATCTTTGGCATAAAAACAAATGTTACAGCTACGAGACTTAGCTTTTTTCTTTTTTTAAATTTTAATACAGTTGAGGTTACAGTTTCATTTTAATATTAAATGTTGATTAATTAATAAAATTCCTAGAAATATAAGATTGCTACCATGTGGCAGTTGCCAGCACTTTAAGGTTGTGTTATTGTTGTGATACATGTTTCAGTACATCTTCGATATGTTATTAAGTCTTTTTGTTTTAATGTTTCTTGTTTCTTTTTTTTAAGTATACATAATTAATATTTTTTTTAATAAAAATACAAAAAATAATACTTTCTTATTGGAATTTTGGAATTGGGTTTTGAATTGTTCGGCCTCAGCTCAAATAGAATTTAACCTTTAAATGTGGCGTGGCATTGCCAGGTGTATTCTGGCCACTGCCACCATTACTTGTACAATTGCTTCGGGGCAAAAACGGTGTAGATTCATTATTACCTTCCAAACGTCGCAGCAGACGATCCTGATCAGATTCCTTGGGTGTGGTTGGCATATCCCGTTTGGGTGAGTGTATCCCAGCCAAATTTGGTTTCGTACTGATACGATTCAATTTGGTCGGTTGATGATCCTGGAATATCTGCGAATTGGCAAAGACCGCAAGTATCTCCGGTCCCAGCATTGGTACATTTGTTTGTGTTTCTCGGCGATAATCTTCTTCGTGAATTTTGGCATTACTGTGTAAATAATTTATTCAAATAATCGAAATGTTAAAAAGAAATCAATGGTATAAACAAATTAATTAATACGATTGTGATGGTGGTGGAGGTCATGGAAACAAACAAATGTGAAGAAGAAAATCAAATGTGGTGAGTGGATAAATTGAAGTAATAATTAAATTAAGATAACTCATTTTTGTGCGTTTTGGTGTGTGTACAATTTCCATTATTACCTGAATAGTCCAGATGAATGCCCTCGTCGCAGTGGCTGATCAATAATAATTGAGGGTACTCTGGTCACATTGTTGTTGTCCGCTGGTTGTATGCGTCCCAAGACACTGCCATTCTTTTTGGAGGCAAGATATTCTTCATCATCGTCGGGATTATAATTGGCTGAAATGGAAGAAATTAACAAATAATTTTATATTTGAATTAACAATTATATCAAGGGCGATGATTGAGGAATGTTTTTTTTTTTTTTTTTTGCAATATATCTTTATGACTCTTATATAAAGTTTTTTTGTTTGTTTGGATAGTATTGTTATATTATGTGTCGACAGACAAATACTGTGTCAGAGATGGGAATTTCTGATCGATTTAACATTGCATCAGATATTTTGTTTTGGTGCTTTCACAGACTTAACAGAGGTGAATATTTCGAAGTGTTGGAATCAAAATGACAAACTTAAAATGCCTCCCATTCTCTAGTAGCGAGTACAGTAGATATCGGAAATAAGCACACCTCATATAAGAAAAAATCGCATATAAGAAAGATTATCAAAAACACCGAGCTTATACTTTCTTATATCAGATAATTCCATATAAGACAAAAAAAACCCATATAAGAAAAAAATCTCCGGCTTTTTTTTGAGTTTCTTATATCCGATATCTACTGTATAACAATAAAAGTTTTGACCAATTGCAAAATGTAGACTGACTTATGACAACTATTACTCATACGACATGTGTATACATATATAACAACATAAAATTCCTCCTGCCAAAAGGTATTTTAAATGTCCCCTCGAATATTCTATATCAATCAACTGAATGATATTGCCAGTCATTATTTTTCTTATTTTATTACCATTCACATTATGTTGAGATAAGATGGCAAATTTCAACAATTTTAAATTCCTTATTTTATTATATTGGGAACAATATATCCCCGCATAGTGTTAAAAATTTCTATATTGTTTCATGTTATATATCTTACGAGATAAGATTCGCATTTCAATATGGTAAAATTCGCATTTCAAAATAATATCGAATGTTTTGCATATAAATTATCTACTACCACCATAGGGACATAACAAATACGGACGGCCGGCATTGAATGAATAATTATAGCTTTCTTCATTTTAATGCGTAATACCACCATATTGCGATAACAATGATATATCATAGCTAGGAAATTTTACAATGTGTCTCATTGTTTTCTTCTTTTGGTGTTGTGTACACACTGCAATCAATATATGATAAATAGGGAAATCATGTAATGTTATCGTAAATATGTACGATGAGAAGTCAATGAAATGCAATAAAAATAACATTACTACGCATACAGATCGATGCGATCATGTTTCGTAAAATTGTCTATCGTTTATATACAATTTTATTCTGAGACTATAAAAAAAAAATTCTTTATTGTAGGCAACAAATATTGATTTACCCATGTCTACCTGTCCTATTACAATCATGTTGTAGTTTAACACACATAGATAAGATTCTGAAATACGTCAAAATATTTTTTTTTTTATATTTTTATACTCCCAATTAGCAGTACCTTCCGATTTGACGTACATCGAAGACTTTATTATTATAGCTTACATCGCACTGTGGTACAGTTAATAGCAAGTTTGTACTATTGGATGAGATATTTAGAAGGACACAAATGGCCCATAAATATTTGTGTCGATTTATGTATATCTGATCAACTATACATTTAAATTTATAAACGAAGGCATATCCCATTTATAGTCCAGTAGAATAGAAATTCGACGACGGCATGAGTCTGATTGACTTCACGGCGGCAAAAACATGGTTGGTAGCAGCACCAGACTCAACCATCTCGATATACACAAGGCCACCTGGCTTTCTCCCGATCATCAAATTAATCATACGGAAGGTATTCATCCAGTGTTTTAGACGTTCGATCAATTCGAGGAGCGAATATCTATTCGGTCCATTACCTTGTAGCAGCCAAGGTTCGCATTCGACTAAATGTAGCAGCAAAGGTGCTACCTAACACAACACGGAAACTCGACTTCGAAAAGCTGCAAACACATCAGATAACATAGTTCTAAGCAACACTTAACCCCAGAGAGAATAATCGGGATGGAAGGAGAACGGAAAAACGCATTTTCAAAAGCAAAACAAAAAAGAAGAAAGCACAAGAAAATGCGAGCGTGAGCAAATCGAGATGTACAGGAGTCTGAATGAAGTCCAAAAATTTCACCAACGAATAAAACACTAAACCGAAGGCTTTGAGGCAGGCACATCCTCCTGTAGAGATGAAGTAGGAAACCTGGTGACAGATTTTTAAAAACTTATGGTATAAAATAGAACCAATAAGAGATGACGGTATAGAGTGTATACCACCTAGCCATGTTAAGGTCAGAATAGCAATCAATCGTATGGGTAATAAGAAAGCAGCAGCTACCGATGAGTTACAAGCCGAACTATTCAAGACCCGTGGTCAGATGCTAATCAGGGGCATCTACCAACTGATTAGTACAATTTGGCTAGAGGAATGCATGCGCAAAGATTGGAAATTGAGTATCCTACTATCTAAACAAAACAAATGACATCCGTTTTGAGCTTCGAAGAAGGTCTAAGATAGCAATTTAGAAACCACACTCTACAAGACACTGATACTTCCCGTGCTGTTGTAAGGATCTGAAGCATGGGCAATGCGCAAACAGAGGAGGCAGCTCTTAGAGTGTTGGAGAGAAAATTTCTCAGAAAGATATATGGGCGAATGAACCACGAGCTATACCTTGGCTAAGACATTTTGTATGAATAGATGCCCCAGCTCAAAAGGCATATAAAAACGATCATACTGGTGGTTCACGCTGAAGAGAAAGGCCAAGAATAAGATGGAAAGATCAAGTGGAAGATAACATATCGAAACAGGGTCTTTCAAATTGGAAAAACTGCGCACAAGATCGACGCGCCTGGAAATCTTTTTTAAGGTCAGCTTATGGAACAAATGTTCTTTTTCGAGGCAGCTAAAGCTAAGTATGCTTAAAAATCTCTGCTTATTGCATTAACCAAAGGGAAGCCAATGTGGTTGCTGACTTCTACGAGTCTCCTTGATGGCTCAATGTTGCCTAGGGCTACAGAGGGTTTGGAAAACACCGAAATACCACCCCTATAAAAAATAATTAAAAGAGCTTAACCCATTCGAAAGCAATAACGAAATCACTATTATTGTTTTGTAGCACCTCGTGAGCGGAGCTGGTATGACCTTCATCCGAAACAACAAGATTAAGTTTTTACTACTCGTTTAGGAATTGCTTTCAGCTTAGTATCTGAATCCATCAACTTGGGCAACCGTGGGTAATGATCTTAAGCCTTCAGTGTTCGCTAAACGAATCAGAGTCGGAGAGTTCGGACTCGGAGTATAGCGATTTTATTGAAATTAGATTGAGCTTACGTACTACTTATGAGAAGCAAGATCCTCGTCTAGTATTGGTTGTGTAATAATGTAGTAATATCAGTAACATAAGTAAGTCCAAATTTAGATTAGGCGAGTTTACTTGCGGCAAGTCTTTGTTTGTAGGAGAGAGGGGCAAGGGGTATAGAAATGAAAAAAAATTGCTCGTACCGACAATTTTCTGGCAATTTGTTTTGTGTATTTCGTATTTGTTGACATTTTATATACATGTATTTAAATGTGAAAAAACAACAAATAAAAATTTTTTTTGGAAACCGAATTGCCTTGTATAGACGCAAGGAGCAAGTTCAAAAGAGAACGATAAAAATTGCCGCAAGTAAACTCGCCTAATATAAATCAGGACTAACCGTTACTTTCAAATATTTAAATAAGAGTTGCATTCTAGTATTTAAATGATTAATAAAACATATGTGTTTATACTATAGTAATTAAAATTTGAATAAAAATAGTGTTGATCCGCTTCAGTCTCCCCCTTTGATGCTGAAATCGTCCCGATGATGCATCAGTAATAAAGGGTTGTGGAATCTGATAGATGATAAGTAGAGCTGGAGTGTTGATTCAGTAATGAAGATAGCGTTCTCGTAGTCATCATATCTTTCTGGGAGTTGGTACGTCAGGTATACGCCTAGAACAGAACTGCAACGATATGGTACTTGGTGATTCTGCAGAATACCATATTTTCTCGGAACTTCATAATCTTCCAATAGCAGCTGCAACCCGTTTACTGCGCCGGCGTCTGTTATGGATGTCACAAATTCTTCAACTGAGGCGGCATCTCTCTGCCCCCGAAAACGCAAAGTACAATGCGAAAACGAACCCGTCCGATTGTTGTTCTGCATTGCCTGGATCAGTTGTTTGAATTGGCTTTCAGTAAACTGCGTCATCTCTTCTTTTTCGCCTGACACGTACTCGGCGCTATCTGCTTTGGTAGTTTCCGTGATTTCAATATTTGTGTCGTTGTTCGTGTCCACTTCGTTGGGCGTCAATAAAGAAGGCGCCAAGTTGGGTGTTAGTGAAGCCGGCACCACGTTGGGCGCCAATAAAATAGCTCGTGACCGGAGCTGGTATGGCTTCTTCCTAACAACAAGATGTTCAATAATGTTGGCTACTCCTTGTTTAGGAACTATTTCCAGCTTATGATCTGAGTCCATCAACATGGGCAAGCGTGGGTAATGATCTTAAGCCTTTAATGTTCGCTAAACGAATTAGAGTCGGGGAGTCCAGACTCGGAGTGTAGCGATTTTATTGAAATTTGGGTTTTCTTAAGTACTACATTTGAGAAGCGAGATTCTAATCTAGTATTGGTTGTATAAAAATGTAGTAATATCGGGGATTTAGTTTTTGGTACTATTTACAGACTATTTACATAAGTAACGTTAATTTCAAATATTTAAATAAGTGTTGCATTTTAGTATTCAAATGATCAATAAAACTGTTTATACTATAGTAATTAAAATTTGAATAAAAATAAAGTTGAAATGTACCCGGTTATTGATCGTAGGGTTAATAAGACCTGTATAATGCATGAAGAAGGTCCTATCCATCAACTGCTTCAAATATTACACCACAAAGGGTTGACATTTTGAAAACATGTAAATCCAATATCAAGCGGATTGAGTGTTGGATTTGATCAATATTTGTTATATTTTGGAGCGTTTTTAAAAAACCTCAATAAAGTCAGAAAATGTGACTATCCCTTTTGGTACTTCTCCTACAAATCCTCTTGGTACATCTGCAAATTATAATATTTGTTTCCACAATTTTTTACTACTTAAACTTCATGATATTTATCATTCGAACAATTTATACTTAATGTTGTTCGGAATTTTCCTCAATTTGTATTATTTTGTATTATTTAACAAATGACTACTCTTTTTAACATCCTTACATACATTACTTAAATGTATAAATCCACAATTTGTATTTATTTTAATCATTAGCATTTACAACAAGCGTAGTGTAATAATATTTGTAAAATAAATTTACATACAATAATTCCAGAAGAATATCGCTGTGAGATTTGCGTAATAACTGTATTTCTGTTTCGGTAATGGTATCGGCATCATCATCATCGTCATCATTGTTGCGATTATTAATTGAATGTTATTAAATGTACGCGAGAAGTTAATCATTCTGACCAAAAATATACATCGATGGTAAGCAAGTAAACTGATAAACAATCAGTTGAGTGGTATGCACTTTACTGAACAGGACAGGATAATTATTAACCCATAAATAAATTACTTTTTTATGAGATATATTTTATGTGTGTGTCCTTGCACAAAAATTTGCAATGGACATTTTGGTCCGACAATGATTAAATTCTATTGTGAAAATATGCACGTAGTATCAAAATAAGTAAATTATATTCTGTTGAAGGGAATTATGCCAGGGCATACAAATTTAATACGTATTGTATGTATGTGTATATTAAATTTTTATTTTCATACACCCCCACATTTGGGAGCACAAACATATTTAAATTATTTACGCAGATATACAAAAATATTTTATTATTGAATAATATATGGCTTACAATAAAAACTGCGGCGATACAAATAAAGATCAGCTTTTATTAAAAATAACTGTAGTTTATATTTATACCATTATATTTTGAAACAGATGAATGTTTTTTTTTCATTATTAGTTGAGAATTGACGTTAAAAAAAGCATACATGAAAATACCTACAAACTCTGTCTGTTAATTTTTGGCAGTTTATTTTAAAAATCTTAATATTTTCTAATGAAACAAAAGTCTCTTATTTCGACGTAAATGTTGAACTATAAACAAAACTGGGGACCTTTGCTTTTTTAAAGGATCGTTTTTTGACCCACCCTGTCCTATTTATAATCAAAAAATATTTGCGTATATTTGAGATACTAACAATAATTTCATTAAAATAAAAAATCAAGGTGTAACCAGTTTTGCAATTAAATTTTATCGTTTTTAGAAATTTTGTTTTCAATATTGCACGTTACCCATTCTAAATATTCTGCATTATAAATCATCGACATTTTTGTGAAATTTTGTTTATAAACAATCTTTTTGAATGTCATAAATTTTCAATAATTGTATACAACACCTAAGTGATTTTAGGAATAAATTTATAAATAATGTTACTTGTTTAAAGTGTAAATAATTATGCGATAAGATATTTTAATTAATGAAATGCTAGAAAAATTTGGATATTTTAGAACGATTTAAAATACGAGCACATTAAAAAAAATTTGCTTCTTTCGATATTTTTATTTCTTATACAATATTTTTAAAATACAGTGAGTCACAGTCAAAAGTGTCCACATGGTTTTAATAATAAAATGCCATAATTACATGTTAATCAGTGAATTAAATTCAATATTATTAAACAAAAGCTATTACAACATCGCATTAAAAAGTATCCAAGATAAAACTGTTTTTAACAAATAAATTTTTTTGAAAATACTCCATAGTTTCTTAAAAACTTCCATTCTCGAACTATCTAGGACCTGTGTTTGGAGTCATTATCTTGATAGAATTTACATTTTGTTCCCAATCACAATTTTTCAGCATTTCAAACCACACAAATTCTGATTCTAAACATACCATACAAGTTTTAAATTTGCCAGCAAAAAAAATGTTTAGGATTGAAATTCTTCCAATATTTTTCTCTAGATTATATTTTACTAATTATTATAAAAGTTCACATTGCCTGTCAATGAACCAGTTTCCACGTTATGTGGCAATAAAGCAGCTGACGAACGGTGCTGGTATGGCTTCATCCGAAACAGAAGGCTTCAAGATAATACTATAACATCTTGTTTATATATTATTTTCAACTTGGGATCTTTCATACGATTTTAATGACTGCTAAACGAATGAGAGACAGAGTGACTTTATAGTACTTTTTACTTTACTTTTTTTGGCCTACGGCCATTTTATTAATACAAGTCTTACATATATTACAGGTTAACTGGCTTAAACCTAATTTACTTCATAACTTATCACGATTTTATTCAGCGCCTACTTTACCCTTAACAATGAGTGTCTCAGCTTAGCTGAGGACACTATCAACTCACTTATAACTATGCCCTATGACTCCAAATACCTGCAAACTACCTCGGCACAATCCTGGACTGTCAACTACGATGGAAAAGGATCGTTGAAGAACGGCCGAAGAGAGGGATGATTGCACTCTATGCATGCAAGAACTCCATTGGGAAAAGCTGGGGGCTAAAATCATCGACTATACACAGGCTGTATAACACTATCCTATGGTTCTCTTGTTTGGTGGAACTGTCTGAGCCTCAAGTTGACATCGAGTAAATTAGACAAGGTACAAAGAGCCGCCGCGATTTTAGTTACAGGAGCCAGAAGGAGTACGCCACAAGCAGCTCTGAACGCAATGCTGTACTTCAAGCCTCTGGGCCTCAGCATTAAGTTTCAGGCCGCGCGCAGCGCCTTAAGGCTGCATGAACAAAAACTCTGGCGGAACTGTACCTTTGGGCATGGTAGTATTCTGAATGAACCAGGTATGGCATTGGACCAACGCGCTAAACTAAGCGAGTATATATCTCCAATCCTGATATTTGACGATGTAGATGTCATTATTCCTCGTAGAGACGACTGGAAACGAAGTAACCCTCCTCTGGACGGTCTGGCCTTATATTCAGACTGATCCAAGAAGGAAGAAGGTACTGGGACAGGCTACTGTGAAAGGTTAGGCCTTGAGTTAACCTACATACTGGATTGCAACTGTAGTGTTTTCCATGCTGAACTCTTCGCGATCTGGAAGGCAGCAGAATTGATAAAAAGTCTGGATGCAGAGGTCGATGAACCGACCTCAAATCCGTCCTCAAGTGTAGAGCAGCTCTGGAAGAACTTACCTAAAGCTATCGGTTGTGTTGTGTACCAGGACATTGTGACATCTTGAGTAATGAAAGAGCGGACGAACTAGCTAGACGAGAATCTCAATCCACCGATCTAGAAAATGATGACTCAATCAAACCACCCATATGTGTTTTTTATCGGAACTTTAAGGCATTCTTTGACGAAAGAGCCTGTGAACAACGAACCTAGGTGCAACGTGTCTAGATCCATTTGGCCGACTCTGTCTACCAAAAGAACGCACTGAGCAAAGCTGAAATTAGAGTGATGACGGGAATCATCATTGGTCACTGCAACATCAGGGCTTTTAGTAGTAAATGGGATCTTGATGCAATTGATTGCTGTAGACTCTGTATTGACGAGGAGGAGACGGAAACAATTGAGGATCTCCTGTGTCATTGCCCAGCCCTGGCTTACAGGCGGCACAGAATAGTGGGTGCTCATTTTCTACCGAGTCTCAGCTTCTTCTCAACAACCGAACCTGCTCTAATCTAAAGCATAATTAGAAACCTAAAGTGGTTAGGAACATACAACCTTGACACGTAACACATCTTCTGTCTGACTCCTAGATCCATCGACCTTCATTACTCTTTCATTTAATTATATAAGCTTCTCAACTCTCCTTCCTCTTCACTGTATCTCTTCTTGTGGATGATCACAACGGACCTAACCGGTCTCAGAGTGCTGCAGCCACATAAGTGACTGCACATCCCCAAACCTCCAACTACAAACTATGCCTCGAAAAATAGAATAATTATAGCTTAAATAGAAATCATATAACTAAATTGTTCTACGTAGAGCAAGCCTAGCTCATTCATTATAGCGAGGGTTGCGCGTGGCAGGTGCTTGCGAGAACGCAGCTAATCTGCATTCTCCACTATGCTATTCTCAATAAAGATGTAATTTTAAGGTACTATTTACAAAATATTTACATAGTTGCATATTAAACACTGAATTCAAATATGTAAATAAGACTTAAATACTAAATGAAAACGTGGATGTTTACATTAACGCAAATAAAATATTTATATGGTTTAACTTAAAGACATAAACTAAATAAAAAACAATTGATCCGTTTCATTTGTAAGTATTCCTGGAACTATTAATCATGCACTGTAGAGTTGTAATTAAATCTGAGTCGTTGTGTACCACTTTCTTCATAATTCGCGTTTAGACTATAGCTTTTGTTGTGATAATGTACATTATCTCAATTTAATTCCTAGACGATCTGAATTTATTTCGATTTGATTTTAAAATAAAAAAATGTCTTTTACCATGTCAACGAACTTTTTGTTTCTATTTTCAAGATATTCCGCTAATAAATAAATTTTGAGGTGTGCCCAATTGTGGCTTGAAGAAAGTGTACATAACAAACTTCTCAAACTCCAATGGAATGTGTCGATTTTACACAGGAACCAAATCAATTGAATTCAATAAAACATGTTGACTATCCACCCCTAAGCTATTATTGGATAAACCTATCTTAAGCCAATCTGTGAAATAAAAACAAAGGTGTACGTACCTACGATATTTCTATAAAAAATCTTATCACAAAAGTGGATGACAAAACAAGGGTTAGAATGAAATGTGAAAAACAACAAATATTCAATATCTTTAACTTAGCTCTTAGCATTCTGAAGTAGGTTTCAGAAATGGTACATTGCTGGTGATATGTGTAGTAGATCACGTAAACACCAAAAAAGGTAAACTGGCGACGGACGCATGGACGGACATTATTTCAAGATTCCACCACTGCGTCACAGAAAAACAAAGCAAAATAAACAAACAAACAAAAAAACGTAACATTCCAACGTGGCTGTGTTATTGTCTGCACAACTGAAACGCGCGCTTGCGCCGCAGTTCGTTCATACGCGAAACGTGCCTGCCAATTTCATAAATTATACGTGCATATTTTTATTACGATTTACAGACATCAACAAATAGCAACAACGAACAAATTTAGTTTGAGTATACCGGCATTAGCCAATAAAATTTTGTTGTTATTTCAAATTTATCATTATAATTATTAATAAATGCAAATAGACTTAATTCACGGAAGTGTCTAAAAAAATGATTATTTTCTTAATATTCCATGCCAAAAAAAAAAAAAACAAAACAAAAAATGAAAACAAAGGTTCACAAACGCAAATGTGTTCATTTTTTTGTACCTTAATTGGAATAATGAAGGTGATGGATGGGTGACTGAATGAATGAATGGACGACGCTGATGTTTAGTCAACAACAATTTATTTCGTATTTGTATGTATTTACATATGATATTGTATGTATATTAATAAGTATGCTTACCAATTGTTTCATCATAGCAAAATTTTTCCTCGAAACAATTCCAATAAAAATCTTCCCAACAGCTGAAAAAAAAAACAAAAAATGCAATTAGCGAGATATTTAATAATATTTCATATTTTCAGTAATATATCGACAATCTGTAATAGCCTGTAGTAATTCATGGGTTATTCCAATATATTTATTCACAGTACTATATTGTCAGAAAAAAAATAATAAACTTTTTAACACTACGTATGATAAATGACTCAGCATAGGATTGAAGCTTATCTTAATGATTTTACAATCTACTAGCAACGTCATCGAATGACATGCATTTAACTTTATTCCAGAAACTCCAAGAATATATATATTGACTATTATATATATATATTGACTATTATGTTATACTAATTTGTAATGGATATTAAAACATATTTATAGATCAACCTAACTCAATTTTAAACAATGTTCCAGAAACTGTAAAATTTGCTATTTGTTCCCAAATTTTTGCAATTTTAAATAGACTAAACAAAATTAGTAAAACCTAATGTCAAATTTAAGCGAGATTGAGAGGGGGTTTGGATCTTCAATACAAGGAAAATCGAATACCGTTATATATGGTTATTTCCAAATTTAGACGAATTTGGACAATTTATCCAATAAACCCACAAAAAGGTGGAGTGTATACAAAACTATTTTTTCCCTTTGCAATGCCTTAAAATAATCGTCGAGTCCTCATTAAGAACATATATTTTTGAATAGAATATAGGCATGTCTATGTCGATTTAAACTCATCCGTTTATCCGTCTGTTAAAATTACGATAAAGTCAAAAATATTTAAGATAGTGTCACTCCTTCTAAGATGTTTGAAATTGAAAATGGGATATATCGGTTTAGATTTTGAAGGTTGTACGCACACTAAAGGACCATTAATTTGACATGTTTAGAAATAGGTCCTAGACATATTTTCTAATCTATATGACTGTAATATGTATATGCCATATGACTGTAATATGGCATATACAATTATGATTTGACAAGTCCAAAAATCACTGGTTCCCAATAATAAAAAAAATCGATCTTATTATTTTTTTCCTGTCACTGTATATATAATGGCGAGCAAAAATAAGGACATGTTTGCATTTTGAAAATTTTTGGTTCAGAAACTAATATAATACTTCTGCATGTTAGGGCTAATTTGAAGAACAGAAATGGAAAAAAATTGAAATTCGTTTTGTTTTGATATTGAAAACTCACAGTGAAAATTATCCAAGATAAAAGTTTTCTTTTAAAAAAAGGATTTTTGTATGGTTAATACAAAGTATGATATCTCTTGTTATATTTTACAGCTTTCAACCTTGCCGGCATAGATATTACCAATTTTTCCGTGTAAGATGTCTGAATTTTTCCCCATTCTGCTTGTAAAGCATTTTTAATTTCAGATTTCCTACTCCGGTAGCGCTCATACAGTCCCATACAATTACAGAGCCTCCTCCATGTTTTACGGTCGGAATTATGTGCTTCGGGTCCACGGCTCTATTCGCCCTGCGTCATACCTTACTTGATCTATCCGACCCAATCAAGTGAAATTTGCTTTCATAAGAAAAAGGAACAGATTTCCAAAATGCAAAATCATATTTTAGAATTCCTGCATTCCTTTTTCAGCACCATGCTTATGCAAAATTCTTCAAATTGTTTCTGGGTTACATATATTTTCCAGACATTTCTTTGCGTTTTCAGCAAGTTTAGGTGCACTTAGCCTTGTATTATCGACCACTTGTCGGAGCAACCACTTTTCGTCTATTATACTGAATATTTTTTCGGTCATTGCTTGTTGCATTTTCGACTTTGAGTACTCGAATTATGGTATTTTCCGTTGAGATTTTCCTGGAATAGCAGTCTCTCCATATTGGAGCCATATGGCATAGTTTTTAGTGATTTGGTTGTGTTCTCAGATTAGCTGAGACACTTATTGTTAAGGGTAAAGAAGGCGCTGAAAAGGTGCATGATAAGTTATGACGCAAGATAGGTTTAAGCCGTTTAACCTGTTATGGATGTGAGATTTGAAACAATATAATGGCCGTAGGCTAACAATGGTAATGGTAAATCGATGTGTGGCGTCCCATGTTCTCAAATTCTTACGATGGCTATCCAAATAAGCAAACTACGCATAAAGCATAAGAAAAATTCTGATGCAATATTTAAGGGGACCCCCCATTCTCGGTGTCAAAAAATTTTATTTAGTTTTTCGAATCTACACTTATTAAAGAATGCCCCTACAAAATTTCAAGTGAAAATCTCAAGAACTCTTGAAGATATAGTCGATTTATTGTGTCAGCATCAAGTGACGACAAGAGTGACTCTCAAACTTTAAACGCATTTTTCTCAAATCAGTATGGTGGGCACGATAACTCATAAACTAATAACCCAATCGATTTCAAATTTTGGGACGCTTCTCTGTGAGTATATAGCTATCGTATGAACTAGGATAAAGTCAATCGGTGAAGATCTTAATTACTTTTTAACTTAGTTTGTGGACAAAAATAGGTGATTTTCCAAAAAAAAAAAATCAAAGTTCGGCCATTTTGTTAATTGTTGTGCGAAGTCAATAATCCTAGTTCATACGAGAGCCAGACATGTAGGGGAGACTGGGGCACCTTCGTCACTTTTTTTAGAGCTCTATATCTCAGTACTTATTCAACATATATAACAACTTTATGGCTGATTATTGTCCTCTGACACTTAATTATAAAAAATAGTACCAAAAAGATATAATAAAAAAATAGTATTAGTAAACAAATTTTACAGTTTTGTAAAAAAAGTCAAATTCGCCGAATGTGCCCCAACCCGGGGTAGCTTCGTCATTTTATGGGGCACATTCGGCACCATAGTCATAGCCGGGTAGTTGTCATCGCTATCAGTCTGGTTGAAATACTGATCCTCTAAAGGCTCTATTTGGTTTTAATACGCCACACAATGTTTGAATTATAGGGCTTTATTTTCTAGCGGCGGACGTTTACATCTCAAGGTCGCACACACCATCAGAAATAGGGATTTTCTATCGCATTTTCGACAATACAAGCACGTTTGATCTTATATATGCAATTTCGAGCCATATTAAAGGATTAGTTTTAAAGACAAACTCAAAAACATTTTAAGGAAATAATATTGCACAATCTGTATATGGCTGAATGTGCCCCACTTTAAAATGCCGAATGTACCCCGAATGTACTTTTTATAGTTTTTTTCATTTTTTCGATCAGATTTGTAAAAACATTATACAGGTACCATATATATATAGGTACCATTCAATTAGGGTGCATTTCTGGATTTCGTTAATCGAGTCGATTTAAAATCGTATATGTAAATGTACTTTTAGATTAGTATTAAATGAAGTGACAGGCAGTTATTTGTGATACTAATGAAATGCGACACCGTTTGTGTACAAAAAAAAAAATACATCTCACTCTCTGTATACAATAGTTGTCAAATGCAAAAATGGAAAGAAGCAAAATAAAATAAATAATATTAATTTAATTATTATGTTTAGCAGGAATTTCTTACTTTCCAATTGATCACAGCATTGTAGGAACATTTCAATTGTAAAAAGTTTCCTTTCCATTTTACAAATTTCAAACAAATATAATTTGCGCGAATTAATAATTTAGTATATATACAAACAGCAGCTGATTGTCATTTAGATCATGATCAAAGGTACACATTAGGGTGTAATTCTGTATATCGTAATTCTGAATATCGTTAATCGAGTTAATTCAAAATCGTAATTGTTCTTTAAGACTATATTATAATTTAAATTAATTTTATTATTAAAAGTGTTTTTATTTGATTTAAATATTTGTATCGATGACGAATGATTCCTAACAAAATATTCTACTGTGCTTAGTCATAAATTTATACCGGGTATTATATTGTTATTACCGACGGCTGGGTATAAGGTTTAAAGTTTTCTTTTTTACTTACTTTTGACAACATCGGCACATATTTACGGCTGGAACAATCCCAATAAGTAATGGTGAATAGATGTCTGGCCACTTGTTGAATTTTTTGATTGAACAAAAAAAAAAAAAAACAACTCAAACCCGCTATGGCTTGTTTACATATAACTTGTTGCTCTTTTCGAGTTAGTTTGTTATGAATGACGATGATGACGACGACGTCGGTGCGCAAGATAACTATTTTTGTATATTAATGGTGCTGAAAATAGGCACATGCACGTTTGATTTGGGCAAATTGTTATTGCTTGTGTATTTTACGTTTATTACCAACTAATACCCGGCTATGGGGTTGGTAGTTTTTTTTTTTTGGTTTTGTTACCCGATTGTTAATCGTGTTTTAATCAGCAGCTAATGCCGATATGAGTTAACGTCTAGTATTCGTTTATGTTATTGTTGCTCTTTTTTCGATTCGTTTTTTGTTGTTTTCTTTTATCTTTTTCTGCGGAGTACGAATATCGTCGACGACTGCAGCGTATGAGGTTTCATATAACTCTAAATGACAGTATAAATCTGAGTATGGTTCACAGCGAAGAAGACCGCCACTGTCACAATGATGTGTGCTCAGTTGCGAGCGTAAATGTTAACTGAGCAAGCACACTTTGTTAGGAACGAAGCAACCAAACGATCGATTGGAAAGAGTACCGTGCCTACCATAAGAATACCCCCGGTGTTTATTGAAGAGAGAATAAGAAAATTGCTAGACGCTCACTTAATGATCCTCAACTAGGGCATTACGAGTTAAGTGTATACTCAAAGTAAGTGCAGCCAGGTACCCGCCATTTCAAACTGGCCAACGTTAAGAACGTGACTATTGCTACTGTTTTCACCGCGGCGTTTTTTTTCCAACTGGGGGTGAGGGGTTGTAATTTAAATGAATGTGCAAAAAAAGTGTGATTCAAGTAATTAACAAACTATTTACATGTCAACACCTGTTTACACATTTCATGGATAAAGAAAAGAGAAGGAGAGACAGTATCCAAAAAGAAGAAGTACACAATGTATACAGAGAGTGGTATATAACAAAAATATATTTAATTTAATACTCCAGAGAGTTTGAAAATAAGAAGAGTAACTTCGGAAGTGATCGTTGTTAATACGTTGGTGCACATTCTGTCATAATACTTGTTTAGTATTTTATTTATTCTGTATAAATAATGTAGTTTTTTTTTAGTTTACCAGTAAAGTTGTTGATTTGTTCCGGTCTTACTTTCAAACAACCGACTTCACTCACTAATCGTAATATACAAAACAAAAAACTCAGGAATAAGTATCATAGTCAAGTAATGTCTCTTCACAAATTCCTTAACAGTTTAGCAGGCTTGCCGTAATTATGAAATAGTTTTATATTGTGGGGAAAATTTTCACTTGGGTGATTTTGTAGAGTATTTAAGCAGCAATGGCAGCCCCAAGAGTTTGTAACGCCGCGAAATATTGGTCCTAGACCCATCGTACCGATCGTCATATATCGACTAGCTGAGTCCATCTAGACATGAGTATCCGTCCGTCCGTCCATTTTAATTTGTAAACACGATACAGGCCACAGTTATGGACCAATCTTCACGAAATTTGCATGTAGGATGGATTCTGGCCAATGAAGACCCCTATTGTTTTTGGTAAAGATCGGTTAATATTTAGGGGATGAAATGGACCAAATACTTAATTTTTGACGGTTTTTCTGGGCGCTTCAGAGGCCGCAATTATGGCCCAAACATCGCGAATTTTTACATGGAGAAGGGGATCGGGCCAAAGAATAAATATGTCTGTTTTGATAAAAGATCGGTCAATATTTAGCGGGTCAAATGGATCCATACTTTAATGTGAAAAATGACAAAATTTGTATTCTATGGCATACATATTTACTCCTGAAGGACATAGACCCGAGAAATTAATAGTATATCGAAGAGGAGTTGTTGGCCTTTAAATTGACACCAACTATATTGTCGTATGTGCTCAGATATGAGAGTTGCACTTAAATATTTACAGGTGCTTACGTATGGTCAAGGAAAACGCCTATAATTTGCGGTGATGATCAGATAATAATTTTGAGATAAAGTGAACCAAAAATTATTATTGTGTTTTTTCAAGTCGACCTATATGCCACAACTATTTGCCGAATATTACGCTAGAAAATGAATCCGTCCAAATAATTTGAGCTTTTGTAATGATCTGTCACTGTTCAGCGGGTCAAGTCAACCAAGACATTTCTGTGTAAAATGAAAAAAATTGGATATTATGATATAAACCAGTGAGCGGAGCAGTATAGTCGGACGGGGCCGACCATGCGATACCCTACACAACTACCACGAACTCTAACTTTCTGAGGATGTTTATTCCGAGTCTGAGTAATATTTCGTGATATTTGCCCCCTCTTGTCCGATTAGAGGTTAACAATACCTCTTCCTTACTTTTTTCGAATATTCAGTACAATCCTTCTATTTACTTGTCCACATTACCTTCACGGTAGGTTGTGATTTTCGGATTATACTCTACTCTAAAACACACAAAAAAATTTTCGGTCCATTTCATCCCAAAATTTTAATCTGATCATCACCGAAAATTGTAGGCGTTGTTCTTGACCATAACTGGAACTTCATGAAAAATTTCAAAGCCATCAGCGCGATATTTCTCCCTCTAATGTGGTAATGGGTTACTAAATAATATCTGAATACGTAAGCACCTGTAAATATTTGACTGTAACTCCCACATCTGAGTAGATACATCACTATATTTGGTATCAATTTAAAGGAAAACCACTCCTCTTGGATATGCTATCAACTCCTGGGGTCTACATACTCCAGGAGTAAATATATATGCCATAGAATACAAATTTTGTCATTTTTCACACAAAAGTCAGGGTCCATTTGACCCGCTAAATATTGACCGATCTTTATCAAAACATGCATGCTTATTCTCTGGCCCGATCCCCTTCTCCATTCGCGGTGTTTGGGCCACAATTGCGGCCTCTGGAGCGACCAGAAAAACCGACAAAAATTTAGTATTTGGTCCATTTCATCCCCTAAATATTAACCGATCTTTTCCAAAAACAATAGGGGTCTTCATTGGCCAGAACCCATCCTACATGCAAAATTTCGTGAAGATTGGTCCATAACTGTGGCCTGTATCGTGTTTACAAATTATAATGGACAGACGGACGGACACACATGTCTAGATCGACTCAGCTAGTCGAGATATGACGATCGGTATACTTAAAGGTGGGTCTAGGACCAATATTTCGCGGCGTTACAAACATTTGGGCTGCATAAAGCTATAATACCCTGACAACATAGTTGTGTAGGGTATAAACATAATTCGAAATAGATGGCAATGCAATAATCGATTAAGAGGGTGCAAATATCGCGAAATATTGCCCATTCTTAGAATATAGATCTGCAGAAAGTTAGAGTTCCATGGTAGTTGTGTAGGGTATCATATGGTCGGCCCCGTCCGACTACCCGTCCCACTATCCCATTTTCAATGCCAATATTTCAAATATTTAAAATAGATTTCTGAAATTTTGTAAAGACATTGCTAGTACTCTGAGGATGTTTGGTATTGCGAATGGAATATATCGGTTCACGTTTTTGTAAATTTAACAGTACTCTCCAATATTCTCTAATATTTTGGGGATTTTGCACACGTTTTCCAAACGAATTGGACATACTTTGGATATTTTTGGGTTCTCATCGAATAACACATATCCGTACCAAAATGTTAATATTGGACCAAGTTTTAGGGTAGTCCTCATATAACGGCACCCCCAGTATTCGCTATTTTGGGGATTTTGGACAGGTTTTGCCACCAACTTGACTGTAATTTTGCTTTTTTAACGATATATTTTCCACATTTCCGCACTAAAAATTATTAATATTGACCCAAGTCGGTATTTTGAGAATTTTGGACACGTTATTCAACCAAATTGGCTGTAATTTGGCTTTCTTTTTGCAAACTTTTTACTCGAAAAATATGTCCGAGTAAAAATGGTAAACAGGAATACCAACTTCTGATTGGCTGTTATGTTAATTTTAAAGTTTTGCCATCTAATTTTGGCATATTTACTAGATTTGGTATCATATATTATTATATAGTCGGTCTCGCCCGATTTTTAACTTTCCTTACTGGTTTCTTGATTTCATCTATTTTCATTTCTAAAATCTGGTCGTCTCACTGGATATGAATGGTATTGAAACTGTGAACCATATTTGACCAGAATATTCGAAAACACAACATTAGTCATAAAAATGACCTGAACGTAGGTCTGCATCAGTATAATACAATCTTGAATTTATGGTCTTATAAAAATTTTATGAAACAGGCTGTGAGCTGTGCTTTATGGGTATTTTGTGTTAAGTTAAAAATTAGTTTAGAATTTTATTAATAATCCACTTTTTATAAAAAAACGGGTTTTTAATTATAGCTTCAAAGCTGTGTAGCTTCGTTTCGGAAAGGTGTAATAATATAGAACTTTGGGTTGTCTGAGGGGCATATTAGTACAAATATATTAATCTAGATCAATGCTTTGACCTTTATTTTTTGTGTTTTGTTATAGACAAAGTTACAGAATCACACTGGAGATCTTTTATAATGCCAGTTTTCAATATATTCCAAAAATCTTCATAAATAAAACGAAATGGCAACTCTGCTCGCACAACTTCATTCACTATAGAGTCTATAGTGAATCTATAGTATAGACTTTGTCGTGGGATTTTTAACTTGTTACTCTTGTCGTCTGTTTAACTTTCGTGTGAGCGCACAATCGCATTGTATTGTATTGTTGTTTGGCGTTGGACGTTGTACAACAATCCGTCATTGGTTTCAACAACTCTGTTATTGTTGTTGTTATTATTGATGATGGTCGGTTCTTCTTGTTTGTACGGTGCGGCATGGTGTTTGGGTTGTTCAGTTTCACTGTTGTCTGATAAAACGACAAAAAATAATGCTGAGTTTGCATTTTGATAAAAAAAAATAAAGTTATTTATATTGTACTGAGAAATCGCACTCTCAGTTGTTAAAACAAAAAAATATTTCCACAGCAAAAGAGAGTCAAAATGAAGTTGCCAGATATTTTTTTATAAATAGATGCGGAATTTCAAAAAGTATAGGTCTTTCTGAGATATTATGAATATGAAATATAAACGTGACAGAAACCAAGTTTTAGAAATCTCGTTGTTAAAGTTTACAGGTATATGTACGTCATACACATTCGTCATTATAGTTTACTAAATGGTGTACTGTACCGGATGTAATTTCTGTGGTATTCTATTTAAAAACTTGAGCGGTCAAATTTAAGGAAAATAAATAAATTAAAGTATTTCAAGGTTATACCAACGGTATGCACTTTTTAACAAATATATATTTGGGAAATATGTGCAGTACCATATAGTCCAAATTATTTTAATCGTTCTGTATTCGAATTATATACATTTTATCTTCGATTTATTTTTGATTCTTGATCCTAAAATATAATTCAAATGCCATTTTCGCCAAAATTGGATTTGTTTTTTCAGAGATTAGACTTTTAATTTTCGGATTGAATGGACTGCATAAATTGATGTAGCGACTTAAAATTTTATATAGAATGCTAGCATATACCCGCTACTTCGTTAGCGAATGTGGGATGTATTTAAAACCCTATATCGACCATTATTAAAATTTTAAAACCATTTAGTACGTATGTTCTGCCATAGTATGTTCTCAAATCTACCTCTATATCTCAACCCTACACACCCATTCCGACCGCTACAGAAATCTACCTCTATACTAAATTTGGTGTAATTTTTTACCATTTGTACTCTTGTAATACTTATTTTGAAAAAAAAAATCTAATATAGCTTCACCCAAATCCAAATTGAGTATCAGTTAGTGCACATTAATATAACTACCTACTTTAACAATCATAAGTACGAATTTCCAACACTTCCCATATACCCCAATCTTAATTTCAAATTTCAGGATTCTATCGGTTCATCTAAATCCAATTTGTATCACATTTAGTACCACTTAGAACACATAAGTAAACATTTCCATTACTACCTACATCATGCAATCCAATTGAAATCATGAATTAGATAAAATCTTAATTATAATCCAAATAGTATCAAATTTAGTATACAGTAGTACGAATTTCCAAAACTTCCTACTTAACCCAAACATACACTCCCACAGTGATCCTAAATCCAAGTTTCAGGATTCCAACTCTATTGGTTCACCCACAATTCAATTTGTACCAAATTTAGTACATAGTTGTACCAATGTCCAAAACTTAGTGCATAGTAGTACCAATTTCCAAAACTTCCTACATACCCTAATTCTACACCTCCACGGTGATCCTAAATCAAAATTTCAGGATTCCAACTCTATCGGTTCACCAATAATTCACATTGTACCAAATTTAGTACACAGTAGTAACAATTTCCAAAAAATCCTACATACCCCAATTCTACACATCCACAGTGTTCCTAAATTTCAGGATTCCAACCTATCGGTTCACCCACAATTCAAATTGTACCAAATTTGGTACACATTAGTACCAATTTTCAAATCTTCCTACATACTCCAATCCTACACCTGATCCTGAATCAAAATTTCAGGATTCAAACTCTATCGCTTCACCCACAATTTAAATTGTACCGAATTTGGTACACTTAGTACAAATTTCTAAAACTTCCTACATACCCCAACCCTACACCCCCACAGTGATCCTAAATCAAAATTTCACGATTTCAACTTTATCGGTTCATCCACAATTTAAATTGTACCAAATTTAGTACAAATTTCTAAAAATTCCTACATATTTCAATCTTACACCTCAAATGTGATCCTGACTCCAAATTGCATGATTCTACCTCTATTGGTTCACCTAAAATTCAAATTGTACTAAATTTAGTACCATTTAGTACGAATTTCAAAAACTTCCAACTTAACCCAAACCAAAATCTAAATTTCAGGATTCCAACTCTATCTGTTCACCCACAATTCAAATTGTACCAAATTTAGTACACAGTAGTACCAATTTCCAAAACTTCATAAATACCCAATCCCACACCGCCACAGTGATCGTAGATCTAAATTTCTGGATTCCAACTCTATCGCTTCAGCCACAACATAAATTGTACAAAATTTAGTACACATTAGCACAAATTTCTGCATATCTCAATCTTACACCTCAACAATGATCCTGACTCCAAATTTCTGATTCTAGCTCCATTGGTCCGCCTAAAATTCAAATTGTACAAAATTTAGTACCATTTAGTACGAATTTCAAAAACTTCCAACTTAACCCAAAGCAACACCCCCACAGTGCTCCAAAATCTAAATTTCAGGATTCGAACTCTATCGGTTCACCCACAATTCAAATTGTACCAAATTTAGTACACAGTTGTACGAATTTCCAAAACTTCGTACTTAACTCAAACCAACACCCCCACAGTGATCCTAAATCCAAATTTGAGGATTCCAATTCCATTGGTTCACCCACAATTTAAATTGTACCAAATTTAGTACACATTAGTACAAAATTTTAAAACTTCCTACATTTCTCAATCTTACACCCCCACAGTGATCTTAAATCTAAGTTTCAGGATTCCAATTCCATTGGTTCACCCACAATTTAAATTGTACCAAATTTAGTATACATTAGTACAAATTTTTAAAACTTCCTACATATCTCAATCTTACACCTCAACAATGATCCTGACTCCAAATTTCATGATTCTAGCTCTATTGGTTCACCCAAAATTCAAATTGTACCAAATTTAGTACCATTTAGTAGGAATTTCAAAAACTTCCAACTGAACCCAAACCAACACCCCCACAGTGCTCCAAAATCTAAATTTCAGGATTCCAATTGTATCGGTTCAACCACAATTCAAATAGTACCAAATTTAGTACACATAAGTACAAAATTTTAAAACTTCCTGCATATCTCAATCTTACACCTCGACAGTGATCCTGACTCCAAATTTTATGATTCTAGCTCAATTGGTTCACCTAAAATTCAAATTGCACCAAATTTAGTACCATTTAGTACCCATAAGTAATAATGTATTAAACTGAGTCCTGACCCCAATCCTACACCCCTAAAATGATCCTAACTCCAAATTTCATTGTTTCAGCTCTATCGGTTCACCCAAATCCAAATTGTACCAATTATAGTACGATTTAGTACTTTTCGTACACTTCTTTTCGTACTTTTTCCAAAACTACGTACATATCACAATCCTATACTCCGACGGTAATGTTACTTTCAATTTTCAGGATTCTAGCTCCATTTGTACCTCCAAATCAAATTTGTACCAAATATAGTACCATATAGTACTTTTCGTACACATGAGTACACGATTTCAAAACCATCTCCTTATATCGACCCTACTTCCCAACCCTAATTCGCATTCCAAATTTCAAGTTTTTAGCTCTATCCGTTCTCATGCTACAGAATTGTACCAAATTTAGTACATTTTCGTACATTTCGGATAGTTGTAGTTCGAATTTCCAAAAACCCTTTGGTACAGCTATCCTACACTCCATCAGTGACCCTCAATCCAAATTTCAGAGTTCTAGCTCTACTTGTTCCCCAAATACAAATGATATCATATTTAGTACTTTTTAGTACTTTTCGTACCCTTCTAGTACGAATTTCCAAAAACCCAGCCTTATCTGTCACATTTGGGCCAAGAGTGACCCTCACCCAAAATTTCAAGATTCTTGCTTCAGCCGTTTCGTCTGGGCGTTGATGAATCGTTAAATCAGTCAGTCAGTCAGTCAATCACTTTACTCTTTTATAGTATAGATTAGAGAATATCTGATCATATATTCTGGTACATCCCCTTACAAATGGTCCATATTGAACAGAAAAAGTTATTTATAATATCCTGTATATCCTGCATTATCCGTTTTGGTCCAAACATTACATATATATTTTCACAAATAAAGGTGGAGATTATTGGTCCGCTCCTTCGGCACGTCCTACACAAATGGTTAACATTTTGAAATGTTTGCAAATATCTGTGAACGGAAAATCTAATTTACTAAAAACTCGGCATATCGCAATACCTTTGTTAAACTTTTTTGAATCCGAAAATGTGATTAACGGGTACACTACTTGTAGTAACTCCTACAAAAAAGTTACCTTTTTTAGGTTTCATAGGAAGCTTATTGAGATATCCGAAGATGCAGGTATCGGTTTACTTCTAGTAACTCACTTAAAAGTGTTTACATTTTTAAAAATTGTAAACCATCATCTATTCCAAGATCCTACAAAAATTGTATTCATCTCGATTCTTACTCTAATTTTACACCCTACACAACAATGTTTCGTATACCGATCGTCATATTTCGACTTGCTGAGTCGATCTACACATTTGCGTCTATCCATTAGTTTTGGATCAATCGCTACGAAGATTTGGACCAAAAACTTTATATTTTTCTGGTGGCTCTAGAGGTTGAACAATGCGAATTTTACACGGAGAAGGAGATCTGATCATGGAACAAGTATGCCAGTTTCGTGATAATATTTAGCGAGTCAAATTGACCCAGACTTTTGTGTGAAAAAATAAAAATGTGCATTCATGCCACAGAATATATATACATATATATATATATATATATATTCACCCCTGAAAGGCAATATATGCAAGAAGATTGGTCAACCTTTAAATTGATACCAATTACAGTGATATATGTACTCGGATGAGGGAGTTATGCTTAAAACTTTACTGAGGTCTACGTATACCACACTAGATGTGATGAACAGATGATATTTAGGGGATGAAATGGGCCGAATCCATATTTGTGTCTATATTTCTGGTCATTCTAAGACCACAATAAGTCGATCATCTCAAAATACGAGGAAGTAATCTGGATAATTCAAAAATATGCCAGAGGTAAAAAGAGAAATTATTGACCTGTAATTGGTCAAGAGGGTGCACATATCGCGAAATATTGCTCTGACTCGGAATATAGATCCGCAGAAAGTTAGAGTTCCGTGGTAGCTGTATAGGGTATCATATGGTCGGCTCCGTCCGACTATACCGCTCCGCTCACTGCTTTCTTAATAGTTTGAAATCTTGATTTGCTACTTGTATATGCCGAGGTCTGGTAGGACTAACAAATTTCATGTTATGCAATTAAATAAAAGGATATATTGTTCCCCTGTCTCTGTACCGAATTGCGTCGTTTATAATGTCATTTCCGCCTTTTAACATTTTACGATTAGTGTCGCGCTCCTCAGGTTCCCTTTAACGCTCCGGCATTTTTAAGGAGTAATTAAATTTCTACTCTTGTACTTCTTGGATATATAATGTCACCCCTGGATCTATACTTTTTAAAATAGTGCTAAGAGCGACAAATACAACCTACATTTAGATATTTTGAAGACTTTAGCCAAATTAAAATCTTTGGAATCTTAGCTAAAATGTCTTTATTTATATCGATTAAATTTATTATATCGATTAAATTTATTTTCATTAGAGGCTGCACAAAATAGGGAAGGCAAAAATTAATGCAATATTTTATTACACGAAGTTCAGAATTAACTCCTTAAATATGATAATATTTAATATTCTAAATTCCCTTCATTGAACAAGACATTTCCCCACTTAGGAAAATAATTCGACACAGTGGCAACGCTACTATCATGCTTAGGCGTTATCCAACCATGTACTCACCATATGATGGATAACGCCTTAGCTTGATCAATGCTTGTTTATAATTTTGGTGAAGATACTTTCATTAGGCAAATATTGTCCTAAATGTAACATATTTTTAGGCGTAAATATAAATATGTTGGTAATGAAATTCTAATTTCCAAATAACAGCAATTAGTGAATTACATCTCTTTTCGAAGATTTTGGATTTGGCACAACAAATTTTAGAAAGAAATTTTAAAAATTGAATATAAATTTCAATCATTTAGTCATAAATCGCATATTGAAATATACGAGTTTGTAGTTCCTAATGTTATGATTAATGCCAAATTTTTTCCACATTGTACCATTTTTGCTCAACAATATATCAACAGCGAAATATTTTGTATTCATAGGAAATGAAATCTTCATAATTACCTGTTTTGTGGTATGGCAGAGCCATAGATTGATTATCATTTTTTACAAATCATTATTTCAGTACGATTTAATGAATTCCAATGAATTTCTAATGTGAATAATAAATTTCCAAACAATGAAACAGGTAATAAATTTGAATTTTAAAATCACATGCTGAAAGTTGCAACACCATTTCCATGGTGTATCTATATGCAAGCAAAATTATATTTGATATTTTTCAACTGATTTTAAATTGAAACTGGTTTCAATGTGTGCAATATATAAATCTTGTTTTTAAATTTATGCAATTTACACACATATGTTTTTATTTGTGGTATTTTCAAGTAATTATTTTAATTTATAATTATGATAACGTTCTATGTATTAGTGAAATATAAAACCATTATAAAATTATAATTTTAAATAGTTTACATGTATGTAATTATAAAATATGACTTGCAGATTTATCTAAAAAAATTTAATTTCAAAAAATTTTACTTGTGGACTAAAAATAAGTGCAGGAAGTAAGAAATAGCACTAGAATTCTGAAATATAATAAGATTTTTGCTTTGGGATTTAATGAGTTCTGGCAAAAAAAAAAAAAAAAAGAAATGGGTATTATATCCTGAAATATGGATATAATTTGGATGTGAATAGAAAACTGACACATTCCACGAAGATCTAAAAAAATAAATCAAAATGATTTTTCTTCTTGGTCTATGGTTTTAAAAATTGTGATAAAAAGACGATGCGGTAAAAGCCTGTTACGGCTGTAGCATCTAAATACACTATATCAAAACCTCGAAATATCAAGTATCAACCAATTCGATTAACACTTGGCTAAGAGTATTGTATTACAAAAATAGCTGTTATCGGAAACATCATATCAAAAACCTTTCTCAATAAGGATATTTTTCTTTGAAGAAGGTAAAGGTAAACATCGGATGGAAAAAATATGTCATCAAAATCGACCTATGCCGCTACATATAATTTCCTATGAGAAAATATTTGATCCATTATGAGCCCGAATTACAATCAACAGGTTATGGGAGCCATGCCAATAATGAAAGTCCTATCTTATAAATTATGAGCTATGGACTGAGTTACATTTCAATAGATGCACTGACTTTAAATTTTTTATGGGAGCCATTTCAAAACATCACCTGATACGTCCAATAATGAACATTTTATTTTAAATATTATGAGCCACAACACAACACTCGGTAAAGGGAATCTTGGAAAGTAATTAGAAGAGCTCTACTGAATATTAGTAATATTTGTTGACGTCTAGTCGGTCAAGAGCATGCAAATATCGCGTAATATTGCCCATGCTCAGAATGTAGTACCACAAAATGTTAGATTTTGGTGGAAGTTGTGTAGGGTATCATATGGTCGGCCTCGTCCGACCATACTGCTCCGCTCACTGGATTTTATATTTTTTAGTTGTTGTTTTTAACAGCGAGAGAAATAGCGAATTTTAATAAATTCTCGCACCCTGGCCAAAACTTTTTTTATATTTTATATATATATATATATATATATTTTTTATATTTTTTATATTTGCTACCTAACAGTCCTAGTCCGAAGATGCCATATAAGGTGTTAAAAAGTACTAAATATAGTACCATTTGTATTTGGTGAGCCAGCGGCGTTAGAACTCTTAAATTTGAAATGAAGATCACTGATCGAGCCTTGGATAGATGTATAATAGGGTGTGGAAATTCGAACTATAACTGATCGAAAAGTACTAACATGTACTAAATTTGGTGCAATTTCTAACATGTGGACGGATAGAGCTATAAGCTTGAAATTTGAAATGCGAATCAAATTTGAAAAGCAGGCTCGATATGAGAAGGTGGTTTCGGAAGTATATACTCGTGTTTACGAAAAGTGCGAAAATTTGGTACAATTTGAATTTGCAGACACGGATGGAGCTGGAATCCTGAAAATTAAAATTAACATTTGGACATTTGTACTCATACGTACTTTAGTTGCCAAAACTAAAGCAACTAAAATTTCAAGGCTAAATAAAAAACTTGTTCAAAAATAAAGATATCGAGTTGTTTTCTTTCAATTTTAAATCGGGTATTTTATTCACTTTTAAAAAACAAAAGCAATATTGCAAAATTTATTATGAAATAAATAATAATTTATAGATAAGGGAATTATTTCAATTGTTCATTGGAAACTGAAAACTAAAGCAAATCTACAGTACAAACAGCTATTTAGCTATTTTTACCGTTATAATTACTATATTTTGGCTTCTACAACTATGTCGATTCTTATAGATCATTTTAAAATGGATTTTATTATAATAACATGTGTCTGTTTTCAATTTTGACAGAAAATGATTTTGAAGAAATATTCCATGAATAAATCAGTGATTCTCGAATTATAAGTTAGTTTTATGCAACTTTGTCAGTAGTGACAGTTTTTCAAGGAATGAAGACGCGAAAAACATCGGTTTTTACAGATCAACAAATTGTTATAATAATAAAAAGTACCCATTTAAGAGCTCAACGGAATTAGTGAGAGTGTTATCGTTGGATAACACAGAGCGTGGTAGTATGTCTACATGCCCGGAAACTATCAAGAAAGCCCTTTTATTTCTGAAAATCGGAAAGCCACATTGTCTTTGGCAAAACCTCATATTAATTGGAATTCGACTCAGTTTATAGATATTATGTTGTCGGATGAATTAATATTTAATATTAAAAGCTTAGACGCGATATACATTAAAACATGTCAAAGATTGGTCGCGAGAGTAAAAAATCAGCATATTATAATGATCAACACAATCATTAGATATTTACCCTATAGCAAAACCTTTGGTGTATCATAGATAGAAAAATCAAAAGAGTTTCACAAACACACAGACATAACCTCTTTCCAAAGGTTCATGATGCGAGTAATAGTATATCCAAGGATAAAATGTCATTATTTCGATGTGCTGCAGTAATGCCAAGGTAATATCCAAGGATCAAATTTCATTATTTCGATGTGCTGCAGTAATGAAAATCAATGGTTATGCTGCGATTGCTAGCAAAATATGCTATTTATAAGATAAATCAAAAAGTTGCTTTAATTTTGGCCATGCAAAAATTGGGTCAATTTAATTTGCCATAGAATATATTTTATTTCAAAATAAATTTTGCGTTTATATTTTTTGCTTTTTATGAATAAATTACCTATTTATTTCTGAAAAAACTTTCACAATAACTTCATTTTCTAAAAAATACATGTCACTTATTCAGTTTGCAATTTAAGTTGCTTTAGTTTTGGCCACCAGTTTATGAGCAGGTATTTTATTCATTATTAATTGGAATCCAATTCATGGGAGCCGTCACCTGATACGTCCACAAAGCATCATACAGCGAAGGTCGGTAAACTGCATCTTCCATCAATAGAATTGATTTTAGTTTATGCAAATCGCGAATAACCACACGAGAGATCGGTGAGAGATAATATATATATATATATATTCATTACACGAAAGCTGTCTTTCATGTTCCCAAAAAATAGAAATTACTTTCCGAACAACCCAATCGATTAAAGGCCAACGGTTCCTCCTTCTTATACTGGCAACTTTACACGCAAATATTAATTTTTTACACACAAATGTCATGGTTCATTTGAACCTCTAAATACTGACTGATCATTATCAAAATTGCAATTCCAATTAGTTAGTCAGATTGCCTTCCCGTGGAAACTTTGTGTTGTTCGGCTTATAATTGTGGCCTACAGAGTGACTTGAAATAATTACTACCTTTCTAATGGTGTTTGCTTGGTTGGCACACTTACATCCGTTAAGAAGTTATCATCAAGAAAAACATAAATGGTAAACGATGTATACCAGAAGGTGCTGTTGAAGCGTCTAAAAACATGTTTTTAGTAAATAAAGTACTTCGACAATGGATTTGAATACCTTGAAACAAACCTTTCCTTAATTCTGTTTTGAACAGAAACTCCGACTTTGACACCTAATTTCAACCTGAACAGGAATATTAAAGGCTTCCAGCTAACATGTCAAAGTGAGTACAAAAATATATCGCGAAAGCTATACTGAATAAAATATACCAAGTCATTTAGTCATTATCTTTGCAACAATCCAAGTAGATTCCGATTAAAAAAATATGTATAGATTTTATATCATAAAAATATATAAGCACGTGATGTGTTGCAATCGACTAAGTTCCACCAAACACTTTTTATACTCTTCGTTAAGTTTGTGAGAGCATTCAGCGCGATTAAAAGAGACTATATAAGGCAGCACTTGAAATACATTGAGATAATGAGGCGCAAATAAACCCCCTGGTTAAAATTCTTCAAAACAATAAAATAAATCACAACACTTTATACTGCAATAGATTGCTTTTCTATACAAAACAAAAAATTAACATCCATATGAAATCGAACTCGTATTTTAGAAAAACGAGCCGGAAGATTTCATTTATTTTCGCTGTATTTATTTGTCTTCGGCAATGCTACTGATAACAATATGGGTAACACCTCTTTTTTAACTATGTTTCTCTTTTAGCGATTGACAAAGCCAACAAATCAAACTATATTAGTAACCGAGTAATCAACTATACGCTTATAAATAAAATTGTATCATTTTTGACATGATATTGGTATAATATTTTTCCTAGCCAATATATATGGGCAATATTGCCAATTTTTTAACATAGCTGAAGCGGAGGTTCACCCCTTTATAACTCGGGAATTACTTAAGTATATGAAAGAAAGTGAATAGTTTTATGTTAATTGATCTGTCGTTGCAAACTGCTCATGATATCGACCTCCAAACTTTATTTTGGTGGAAGCTGTGTCTACTTTAATGTAAAAAAATGTGTAAAAACACGTTGAGGCGAACCAGTTTTTTTATGTTCTCTATCGATTTGTGACTAAGCCACTCATTGCACGGTCTTCGTGTCAAAATAAAACTAGAAGCCAACAAAATGGGGACTACGCCCCTTATGTATCATTTTTCAAAATTTTCACTGCATCTACCTTTAAATGATGCTGATATTTTGAAGCTCGATTTTGAGTGTTTTTTTAATTTTACTTCTAGCTTTAATACACAAACAAGAATTTATAAAAATCGATTATAAGATTATTGTAGTCGCGAATCTGCGTAATTTGATATGTATTTTGTGTATGTTGTATGCACAGCTTCAGAGTAATACTCATCCGAAGGTGCGAATTTTGTGTCAAATTTCTAAAAAACCTATTTTTCGGGCCAAATTTTTAGATCTGTCAACTGAATGATATGGGTACCCGCGATCAATAAGGTTTTTTACGTTTCGGATGATATAAAATCTTCTTCGTGAAAATCCATCTACTAGAACGGCGGGAACTGGCCTTCCAAAAACACGAAATTTGGCAAAAAAAATTATTTGAAAATATCGCGGATTTATTTGCGTTTTCTGTGTATCATTTCCGCTTCAATAAATGACCTCATACGGATTTTGATCTTTTTCGAAAAGAGAACTTTAAAAACTTCAGCCGAAAGAGAGATGTACGCAATTTATCTCAAAAATAGATTTTGCTGGCACATCCATGGTTCTTAATGGACCACATTGAAATTGTATAGATCGATGTATTTTTTAGGGTGCGCACCGAAATCGGATGCGCGTTAATGGCATATGGAGTTTTCGGAAATTATTCGCGTTTTACGATTTTTTGGGTACTTCAATGGAACGTGTGGCACATCTTAGCCGTCAAATGAAATTTCGCAAAATATATATGGATTGGAAGATAAACTTCAGTACTTCCTAGAAACCGCATGCGCATCAATTGATTTTGAGAATTATGCGATTTACACACAATTTAAAATGTATATTTCATAATATTATTTTATTTTAAGATTTATTCCTATTTATAGAATTCTAAGATTTATCGGAAGGGTCTTGATATAATCCGAAAGGCGTATACTTATACACAAAAAGTGATTATTATTATATATGTCAATTTTTCGGCGAAATTCGGGTAAAATAGAAGAATAACCCCAACATTTTTTCTGAAATTTCTTGTATAAAATTAAAAAATAAATATCTTGTTTTGTTGTCGGTGTAATTTACAAACCGCTACACGGACTTGTGTGATTTTGATATCATTTGATTCATCATGGTGTTTAGATTATGTAGATATTTTTAAATTATTTTTTAGGTGTGTGTATGTCATTAATAGACCTCGGATTTTTGCATATTTTTTATGCTTTATCCGATTGGACTCAAATTTTGTATTTAGGCGTTTCATGCTTTAATTGATCGATATTTGGGGTCATGTGAAAAATATGCAAAAAATATGCAAAAAATATGCAAAATATATGCAAAAAATATGCAAAATATATGCAAACAATATGCAAAATATGCAAAAAAATATGCAAAATATGCAAAAAATATGCAAAATATGCAAAAAATATGCAAAATATGCAAAAAATATGCAAAATATGCAAAAAATATGCAAAATATGCAGAAATATGCAAAATATATGCAAAATATGCTAACATATGCAAAATATGCAAAAATATGCAAAATATATGCACGGTATGCTAGGTCGCAATATTAAAGATAGAACTTTGAAATTTTGCACATATATTATTATTACTCCTAGGATGTTTGGTATTGGAAATGGGATATATCGGTCCACGTTTTAGTATATCGCCATATAATGGTTATATATGTTTGCATGTTTTATACATATATTTAGCAAATTTTTCATAATGCCCCAAAAATCTAACAGTTGAACCATGAAACGCATACATACACAATTAGATTTCTATAGGTTAAAAATAAAGAAAGCACACAAATTCGAAAACTACCCTGAATTTTTTTTTTTTTTTTTTTTTGATTAAAATGATTGCATATGTGAAATATGTTGCTCATATTTGCACATATTTTGCATATTTTTGCCTATATTTTTCATATTTTTGCATATTTTGCATATATTTTGCATATATTTTGCATATATTTTGCATATGTTTGCATATTTTTGCATATTTTGCATATGTTTGAATATTTTTGCATATGTTTGCATATGTTTGCATATGTTTGCATATGTTTGCATATTTTGCATATATTTTGCATATATTTTGCATATTTTGCATATTTTTGCATATTTTGCATATGTTTGCATATTTTGCATATATTTTGCATATTTTGCATATTTTTTGCATATGTTGCATATATTTTGCATATTTTGCATATTTTTTGCATATTTTGCATATTTTTTGCATATTTTGCATATTTTTGCATATTTTGCATATGTTTGCATATGTTTGCATATTTTGCATATGTTTGCATATTTTGCATATGTTTGCATATATTTTGCATATTTTTGCATATTTTGCATATTTTTGCATATTTTGCATATTTTGCATATGTTTGCATATTTTTGCATATTTTGCATATGTTTGCATATTTTTGCATATTTTGCATATGTTTGCATATTTTGCATATGTTTGCATATATTTTGCATATTTTTGCATATTTTGCATATTTTTGCATATTTTGCATATTTTGCATATGTTTGCATATTTTTGCATATTTTGCATATTTTTGCATATTTTGCATATGTTTGCATATTTTGCATATATTTTGCATATTTTGCATATTTTGCATATGTTTGCATATGTTTGCATATTTTGCATATGTTTGCATATTTTGCATATATTTTGCATATATTTTGCATATTTTTGCATATTTTGCATATTTTTGCATATTTTGCATATTTTTGCATATTTTGCATATGTTTGCATATGTTTGCATATGTTTGCATATTTTGCATATATTTTGCATATTTTTGCATATTTTGCATATTTTTGTTTTGCATATTTTGCATATTTTTTGCATATTTTGCATATTTTTTGCATATTTTGCATATTTTAGCATATATTTTGCATATTTTATGCATATATTTTGCATATTTATTGCATATCGACCTAACATATTTTGCATATTTTTTGCATATTTTGCATATATTTTGCATATTTTGCATATTTTTTGCATATGTTGCATATATTTTGCATATTTTGCATATTTTTTGCATATTTTGCATATTTTTTGCATATTTTGCATATTTTTTGCATATCTCGTGCATATGCAAAATATGCAAATATGCAAAAAATTAAAAAATATGAACCCTTCAAATAATTCTAAATCCTTTGAAACGAATTTGTGTCCAATCAGAATTTCGATATCTTCATTATTAAAAAATATGCAAATATGCAAAATCCGAGGTCTAGTCATTAATATAATGAAAATATTGACGTAATCCCCTATATTTTTATTATTTTTCTCATATTTCGCGAAGATGTGCAACATTTTCCCGATTATTATAATATATTCATATTCTTATTTTACGGAGGAAGATATATATCAACGTTTTTGGTCAATATAATAAACGGCGTAATTTTAAGATTTTTTTCTTATGCCCAAAATTAAAACCTCGATAACTTTTGCGCGCATCAACCAAAAATTTGATCGCGAACGGTTTCGGAGTCAGAACATTTTTCTCTATATGTGTACCAAAAACCATTGATGTGCCACAAAAACAAAAAAGCTGATTTTTTGAAAATGGAATATTAAAAAATTGGCAATATTGCCCATATGTTATTAAGGCCTACATCTTACACATACAATGCGGCAGTAAATGTGATAATTAAAATGTCAACACTAGCTTATCTCTCGACAACTATTCACAGAAAATAAAAAAAAGTGATAGATATACTAAAACAATGAAAAACAAATAGGTTATTAAACTTTGTTACTATGAGTGTTACAAACATAAATACGGTACGGTATACATGTGACAGAATTGTGTGAAAAAACTGGTACAAAGAGATAAAAGTCCGTCGAGACGGGATAACCTATGCTATATTGTATGTATCTTAACGTGTTTAGCATAATGTGATGTATTTATGGCAAATATTTTAGACGAATCTGGCATTCTGACAACTTTCTTTTTCAGAGAATATATGTGGATAGTTTCCAATTTATTTGGAAATAGTGCGAAATTGGATGAAAATAGAAAATTGCCTGTATATACCCAAATTAGAGATATTTTTTCAGAAATAAATATCGAGTTTACAAAAATATTTTCTTCTGTAACTAATAGCGAAATTCGATGTAGAATAATTTTGTCTTTGACGAAATACTCCTAAGATGCAGTCTTATTGAAGATTTTTACAAATTTCTGCAAGGTGTTTCATTAGTACTTTCTGAAGTCAACAAAAAATTTGTTCCCAATATTGTTAATTTTATACTGTAAACATCTGCAGTACGTAAGGGATGATAGACAACAAGCAACGGCTCTGATTGGCTTTAACATAGCGAAACCCAGGCTTATCATGGTCCCTCTCATTGTGGACACTCATCTCAATTGTGGACACTGACCTCCCCGCGATGTCACCTGGGGTAACTATTTTCATCATCCATTGAAATAGTAGTGAGCTGAAATGTGCCGCGACCCCCGCAAACGTATAAAGGACCACGATCTGCGAATCTGCACTTGGAATGTGCGCACGTTGTACAGAATAGGCGCAATTTCCGCCTTGGATGTACTCAAAAAGTACAAAGCCAATATTATTGCCTTACAGGAAATACGATGGAAAGGGTTATAGCTGCCATGAAACGAAACGTGAATTTCGTTGCGGGTTTATGGTTAAAAGGAGAATAAAAGACCTCGTCTCCAGATTCAACCCAGTAGATGAGCGAATAGCTATAATCCGTATAAAAGCCAAGTTCTTCTACATCAGTCTTATTTGCGCCCATGCTCCGACGGAAAACAAAAATGAACAGACCAAAGACATTTTTTACCTGCGCCTAGAAACTGCATATGACCGCTGCCCTGGCCACGAAATTGAAATTCTGCTAGGAGATTTTAATGCAAAAATCGGAAGGGAAAATATTTTTGGTCCAACCGTCCGAAAATTCAGCCTCCATGAAGAAATATCCAACAACGGCATGAGGTTGATTGACTCCGCGGCAGAAAAAAACATTGTAGTTACCAGCACCAGATTCAATCATCTCGATATACACAAGGCCACCTGGATTTCTCCTGATCAAGCAACGAGAAATCAAATTGATCATGTTGTGATAAGCGGAAAGCATTCGTCCAGTGTTTTAGACGTTCGATCGATATGAGGAGCGAAAATCGATTCGGAACATTACATTGTGGAAAAAATGTAATGTTCCGACAAAACAGGTAGCAGAGGCCTACTCCGCTCAACTTACGCATCTGCTTGATTGACTGAAGCCAATGGTCAATAACATTATTGGACCACACAAATGCTGTATTAACGCGCAAGTCTACTGGACGACTCGAACCAACTGTGGAACTTGAAAACTACAGCTTTAAGGTAGTGAACGATATTATATACATCGACAACCCTTGGAGTGTTTGAGAGAAAAATTCTACGGAATACATAATAGAGGAACGTCACATCCTGTGTCCCGTGCAGAAAAAAGAAATAAGACGATATATGCGAAAAGTGCTATCCAGCTTACTGTGTGAATAACTGAAGCCAATGGTTAATGACATTATTGGACCATACCAATGCGGCTTCAGACCTGGAACCTACCATAGACCAGATTTTCACACCGCGCCAAATCCTGGAAAAGATCCACGAAAAATACATCGACACATTCCACTTATTCGTCGACTACACGACGACGACCACTCAGAGGTGTTTAAAGCCATGTCTGCGATTGGCATTCCTGCAAAATTAATACAGCTATGTATTAATTAATATGTAAGTGAGAATTCAGACAAGGTGCCAGTTTATCGTGTGACCTTTTTAACATCCAGAAATGGCACTCTGTACACCACAGAGCATATGTTACTCACCGACGACATCGACATAAGAGTCTAAACACAACCAGAGAGTCTAGAGTCAGCGGCGGTCGTTTACGGGAAATTCCGATGGCTTACGCTCGAGTCTAGTGGCTTCACCCTAGAATAGATTTTATTAATTTTTGCTCAGCGTCACACTCAAATTTTCTCTCTTGCTCTCAATTGAGTTCCCATATTATAGGTAAAAATCAGCAGTGCTACCAACATTTCAATGGAAAAAACAAATATTTTCAAAGATGTTGAACTTTTTTTTAACGAATTAATAATAAAATGGATGAAAAATTTATTTTTTGTATAACTTGGAATCTCCTGATTACAAAAAGGAATAAATTTTGTAGAGCATTGCATGGAAACAAATAATTGACATTTTGTGCCGCTAGCCACTAACTCTTTCGTTTGGTTTTCACGCCGGCGAAAAGGTATGCCGTTGACTCCTGACTCTCTGGTTGTATTTACACTCTAATGGGTCGAACATTGCGAGCGGTACCAGCCACCTTCAACGAATTGAGAAGAAGAAGGACCAAGCTGATGATATCAATGCGCAAGACGTCCAGTAGACTCGGACCAACTGAGGAACCTGGAAACTACAGCTTCGAGGTAGTGAACGATTTTATATACCTTGTATATACCTTGGAGGAGAAAAATGTTGGCCAACCGATGCTACTATGGTTTGAGTAAGCAACTCAAAAGCAAGGTCACCTCTCGCCAGACCAAACTCATACTCTACAAGACGCTGATAATACCCGTGCTGTTGTATGGGGGAGGCAGCTCTTTGATTGTTTTGGAGAGAAATTCTCCGAAGATCTATGGGCCAATCTGCATCGACGGTGAATATAGTCGTCGAATGAACCATGATCAATATCATCTATTCTCAGACATCGACATAGTCAGACGGATTGAGCTGCGGCGATGGCTTGTGAGAACGGATGAAGATACCCAACCTCATATAAAAGCTAGCCAAGTGATGGTTCAGGCAAAAGGGGAAGGCCACGAATCCGATGGAGAGATCTAGTAGAAGACAACATCTCGGAAAAGCTAATCGAGTTATAACAGTCGGTATACTAAGGTACAGAAACAAGTTCAAAACATAGTTACGTAGATTAAAAAAAACGGAAATATATCTCATGATCCATATGGTATTTCATTTGTCAGGCTATAATGTGCCTTCAGTGGAAGATATGCTATTAAAAATATGTATTTTTTTAGAAATCAACATGTATAGATTTCCATTACAAAATATTTACGAAAGTTTTGCGCCGCGAAAGTTTTGTCCCATGATTTAAATCTGAAAAGAAAAGAAAAAAAATCTCAATGAATAAATGTTTGTAATAAACAAAATAAAATTCTATGTGCTAATAAAAATAATAACAGTAATTCTATTTCTTAATCATTTGTATATCATATGGATAAATAAAATATGAAAATTAATAATTAATAATTAGGTTTATTAGTAGCTGATTTTTAAAAACATAGACAAATTTATTTTAATTTTAATATAAACTTTAATTCATTTAGTGGAATATCCCGATTCCTAAAAACAGTATGGCAGAGTCGACTGTATACAACTTTAGCATTCATACTTATGACCAGTGTTGCCGTTTAAAAAAAATCCGCTCAAAATTTCCCCTAAAAAGTGCCCAAAATCAACAATTTATGCCCATAAATTCAAGAGTTGAAAATGTATAAATTGACGTTAAATATTAAAAGTGACCCATGATTTCAAATAAAAAATGGAAATGTTGGAAAAATAATATTTTTTTAAATGTTTTTAATGCCTTTGTTTTAAAAAATTGTACAATGCTGTAGCAAAATATCTCGCATCGAAATATTCGTGTAGGCCCCAGTATCTTTGGACCAAATCCGATTCGACAATTTGGAGTCAATTTACAAATGACCGTTTGTTTGACTGGTGCGCATGATGCATTTCGAAAGAATCCGATTTCATCCAAACTTAGCACATCGTAACGTAAGTTCGGAGATGGAAAATATCGAACCACTCATTCTGGTAGCCCTCCCTCTATCATTGCTGCGTAGAGCACAGCTAACCGTAGGTTGAGGGTTTATATATGTATATGCCGGCAAAACGGATTAAATGACTAAAATAAAACCAGTGAACGGAGCAGAGTATTCAGAAGGGCTGATCATACAATACCCTACATAAATACGACTGGACATACGTTTTTCATGACAGTTGTCCATGTTTGTGCGTCTAATAATATATATGAACATTTTAGTATATATATATATATATTGTAAGTACAAATGATTTTATTTCATATGCTGCCAAATTATCTAGACCCTGTCTTCGTGGAGAAAATATGTCCACCATAGAATGTCATGCTCCTCGTTGCCCAGATCCTTCTTGGTTAATTACATGGTGTTCGGATCATACATATGGTCTATAGAGCGATTAGAATCAGACAAAGATTTTGGTCCATTTTATCCAATAAATATTATCTGAATAATACAGAAAACTATAGGTTCCCCCAGGAACATAAAATATTTTGTAACGTTTGGCGCTATATTTGATAGGGGGGAAAATTTTGGACAATAATTCCCACATTCGAGTATACACATCAATATTCTTTGTATACATTCCTTCCTCGCTCTACGTTTTTCTGGAGTACATTTTGTCATTTTTCACACAAAAGTCTGAGTATTTTAACCGGCCAAATATTCAATGATATTCATGAAAACATCCATGTTCTTCCTGAGCAGATACCCTTCCCCGTGTAAAATTAAGTCTTGTTCGGGTCATAATTGTGATCTCTAGAGCGACCAGAATAACAGACAAAAGAAAAAGTTTAGGTGCATTTGAACTTGTAAGTGTCGTTTTTGGGCAGAACCGAATCCACATACAAAGGGCGATTGGTCCAAAACTACAAATTATAGTGTACAGACGGACGGAGAAACGTGTCTATTTCGAATCAGCTAGTCGAAATATATCGATGGTCTTGAAGCAACATTTCGTTGTTTTACAAACTCTTGGGACTGTAATATTCCCCACAACATCGTTGTGTACAGTACTCAAATATAGAAAACAATGCCCAAAATCTGCTTAAGTCCTAAATCTTACATTTTTTATGCCCACTTTTGGTCACAAATGCAACACTGCTTATGACAGCTTTTCTATACCAAAAAATTATTTTTTTTTTTTTTTTTTTTTTTTTTTTTTTGCTTTTTAAATTTGAGTTTTGGGAAAACCATGTGTATTTAATATGTAGTTAAAAAAAAACAATAAATAAAATTAATAATAACTTCAAAGAAATACATTTATCAATAACCAAAAAATAATTAATATATATTAACAACGATGATCAATAATAATTTTTTTTTAAAACAACAAACATTTCCGTATAAAAATAAATTCTTAAAAATACAAAACTGTTCATATTTTAAATATATTATGTGTCAACCCCTTCCTTTTCATTAACAATAGTTAGTATTTAATTTTTTCTAATTAGATAACAAGTCATAATAAATGATTCCATAGAAAAAAGTTCCACCGCCCATTTCGTATAAATTGAAAATAAAATTCGTGATCGATTTTCTAATCACACGAAATGTATGCCATGAATCATAACAATTGATTGTTAATAAAGATAAATTTTGCTAATTACAATCACATGCACTGACAGTTGGTAGGAAAACAAAGCTACAGCAAAACAACAACAGCAACAGTAAGATCATCAGCTGTAGAATTTCTACAATGTAAATGTTGGATATTTGACATTTTCACAAAATAAACATCCCTCCCGATTAAATGTGTTTTTTTTTTCGTTGTATCTTTTAAACTCGTGTACGGAAGAGTTAACAACTTTTTTTTTATAGGTAACGTGAAATAAATAAAATGCTGAAATATCTCCACTATCTAAAGGTCATGTGGGAAAGAAACATATCGATGGGTATAGAAACTTGTAAAAATAATTGACGGTATTCATTTTTTTCACAAACAACAACAAACAACATGACAGACATGACAATTATAATTTAATGTTATAACTGAAATTGTGAAGAGGTATAAAAACGAAGGGGGGAAACGTTAAAATTAAAGATTTACTGCACATCTTTAATTTTAACGTTTCATGACGTAAGTACACCATTTCCCGAAGTTATTCAAATCATTTCAAATGTTATTCAAAATATTATTTTTTTTATTCGAGAATTTCATATGAAATTCTATTTGGATTTTATTTTTTTGGCAGCCCGGAGATATTAGCAAATTTTGATAGTAAATATGTGACCTATAACATGGTGATATTATCTCCGGCGTGAATATACACCTCCATACGTCATAATGACGAGGATCTCCTAATGGGTGTGAAGATAAATTGGACAATTTAAATTGGATATTTAACAGATTGGAAGTTAACAGAACTCTGTTAACTCATTAACAGTGCTTTATTAAGGAGTTACATAGTGATGAGTGCGAGTATTATTTTGTTTTGCACATATACGATAATAAAATAAAAAAAATCACCTTCCTATTAGATCTCAACATTATTTAAAAAAATCAGAGACCTACTTAAACTAAATTTAACCGATAAAATATATTAAATCGAAAATGTGGATAAAGCCACAACGACTAAAGCGGATACGTTATAAAAGAGATATATTCCAAAACCGTTTCAGAAAGCTAAATTGGACGACTTTCTGAAAATATCCTGATTTTCTATTAAGACCACTGTGCGAAAATTATGAAAGATGGGCGGATGAAATTGGGCTTAAATGAAAGGTCTCGAGGAGTACTTTAAGACCATATACCAGTTATATTCCAAAACCGATACCTTTCATTTAAGCCTAGTTTCATCTGTCCATCTTTCATAATTTTCGCACAGTGGTCTTTACAGGATTTCAGGATATTTTCAGATAGTCATCCAATTTAGCTTTCTGAAACGGTTTTGGGATATAACTGGTATATGGTCTTAAAGTACTCCTCGAGACCTTTCATTTAAGCCGCCCATCTTTTATAACGTTTATTTTATAATATATTTTATCGGTTGTATTTAGTTTAAGTAGGTCTCTGATTTTTGATTAAATAATGTTTAGATCTTATGGGAAGGTGATTTTTTATTTTATTATCATATATATTCTATAAATACAAAACAAAATAATAAAATCTAAACAATTCAATTTATCTTCGCACTCATCACTATGTAACTCCTTAATATAGCTCTGTTAATGAGTTAACAGAGTTCTGTTAATTTCCACTCTGTTAAATATTTAATTTAAATTGTCCAATTAATCTTCACACCCATGATATGGCAGCTATATCTAAATCTGAACCGATTTCAACAAAACTTCGCATACATTAGTCTGGACCTAATTTAGTACTCTGTTCAAAATTGTGTGCCAATCGGACAAATATTAGGAGTTTGGTGCCTCATTCACATAAAATCGGACGACTATTTATAAAGGGATCTATATTTAAATCTAAACCGATTCCAACAAAACTCCGCACACATAAGCATGGTCCTGATTCAGTGCGCTGTGCAAAATGTTGTCCCAATCGGACAAATAATGGGAGTTTGATGCATCATTTACATAAAATCGGACGAAACTATATATGGGAGCTATATCTAAATCTGAACCGATTTTCTCCAATTTCAATAGGGTTCGTCCATGTGCCAAATAAGTGAACTGTGCCAAATTTCATATAAATCGGATCATAAATGTGACCTGTACTTTGTTAACAAAAATACATGGACGGACGGACAGACGGCCAGACGGACATGCCTAAATCGACTCAGAAAGTGATTCTATAAAGGAACCATGGGTCTATCTCGATTCCTTTTGCCTATTACAAACATGTTCACAAAGACATAATACCCTGTACCACAGTGTGGTGAAGGGTACAAAAATGTTCACCGATTTCTATCACCAATGTCCTATTTTGTTCATAAGTTTTTCGTTGATGTTATAAAAATCATATTTTATCCGTTTTGGATTTGTACGATTTCAAAGTGGATTTGACTTGATTTTTTTTAATTTATACGTGAAATTAGCCATTAAGAGGGAACCTCTCATGTGTTCCCTCTTAATGGCTAATTTCACGTATTCACTATACATACAACACCAACTTAATAGGCCAGGCCTGAATCATCGTATGCGTTTTCTCCTTTAGTCATACATATGCAAAAGCTCATTCATTCTTACTATTTGAAATAGTTCTTGAAACAAATTCAAACAGTCATAACGTTAAATACAGATATCCAAAAGTGCCGAAAAAAGTTCTGCCGTTGATATCGCTTATAGCGACAAATTTCGCTTGACTGTCGTTATAAGCGATTTCGACTATATAAAATCTATTAAATAATAGTTCCGTTCCAGAACCTAAAAAATCTACTATTTATACAAGTTTTGCAACTTTTTACTCGAAAACCTTTCCGTACAAAACTGGTAAAACATTGAACCTAATTTAAGGGCCCCCCCCCATTCTAGGGGTCAAAATTTTTTATGATTTAATTGGAATCTACTCTAATTCAAGAATGTCCCTACAAAATTTCAAGTGAAAATCTCAAAAACTCTTGAAGATATAGCCGATTTATTGTGTCAGCATCAAGTGACGGCTAAAGGGCTTCTCAAACTTTAAACGCGTTTTTCTCTTTTGCGCATGGCGGGCACGATAACTCAAAAACTAATAACCCAATCGATTCCAAATTTTTACACGTTTCTCTGTGAGTGTATGGCTATCGTATGAACTAGGATAAAGCCAATCGGTGAAGATCTTCCTTATTTTTTAACTTGATTTTTGGTCAAAAATCGGCGATTTTCCAAAAATATGTTTTCAAAGGTCCGCCATTTTGTTAATTTTAGAGCGAAGTCAATAATCCTAGTTCATACAAGAGCTAGACATGTACTCTTTCAAACACCGTTGGAATTTTCGGATTCCGATGTTCCAGTGAGGAACATACCCGCCATCAAAAATAAGGACTTTTCTTTAAACAATAACAAAATTTTTTTTGTAAATTATTTTTCTTCTCTTTCAAATCTTCAAATATATATATATATATATATATATATGCAAAGTTACAAACCTTAACGAGCACTGGTATTGATTTACCAGCCCTTTGAAAATCTTGAAAAATTAAAATCGAGAATGGGGGGGTTCCCTTAAAAAATAATACAAAACAAAATGGTGTTCTCTTTGTAAACTTTTTGCTCGAAAAAACAGGAACGCCAAATTCGAATTGGCTGTTATGTTCATTTTGAAGTACTGGCGTCTAATTTTGGCATATTTACTAGATTTGCGTTTCCGAACTTTTCAAATTATTTTGTACTCTAAGAGCGATTTTGAAATGTTTCCCTTTTACTAGCTTTACTATTAAAAAAGTACTGGAACAGACAAAATGATATATTAAGTTATGTTATAATATTTATTTTTTAAACTGAACAAGATTCCACAAAATTAATAGTGTTGCCATAATCGATTTACCAAATAAGACTACCTTTATCATTGTGTGATGATACATACATATTTATTAATATTAATATATAATTAACATTCAAACTTTCCAGCTTTCTATTGTCATTTTTGTTTTAACTACCGTCCATTGTCAACAACACACATAAGCGCACCGGTATTATCTAACAAAAAGGAAAGAAAAATGATTTAATTGTATTTCTATACCCTATACCATAATGTGTATAATTTCATTCGCAATATTCACCAGAAACTCCATAAAGTGTATATATTCTTAAATACAATAAAATTTTGTGTCGATTCAGACATTTCCGTTTGTCTATTGAAATCACCATAGAGCTTTCATGGATATTTCATATTAAAAATGGGACATATCGGTCCATCGGTTTTGGTATATCCCCTCCAAAGTCATCCGCTAATATTCGGTAGTTTGGGAATTTTGGGCACCCTTTTTTTAAGAATTGACTGTAATTTGGTAATTTTAATACCAATTGGGTAGAAAATCTACATATAAAAACAATCAATCTCCCATATCTTCATTATCCAGTATTTTAGAGAATTTGGCGAATTGGCTTAAAAGCACATTTACATACAATAGAAAAATCAGGATTTAGGGTTGATGTGACATGTGCACTGAGCGGTGAAATTATTTGCATTTTCAGCTGATAAAAGGGGAAAAAATCAAATTATTTCAAATAAAAAATCCAGCAGACAGTCATTTGAAATGATCTCAAATCCAGTGTAAATAATTTTAATTTTTTTCAGCAATTTTAGTTATTTTCGTAAATCCGCTTCATATAAATTGCGTATGAAAATTGATATTTTGGGTTGTCAAATCTTCCTTGGCATAACGTTTTTTTTTCGATTTTAGATATTTTGAATGTCCAACGCACGGTGCAGGGTATAAAAAGTTCGGATCGGCCTAACTTAACAGGGTTTTTATTTGTTTTTCATTGAGATGTAATAATGACAAACAAACAATTAGTGATTATTGTTGTATTTGTCATTGTTACAGTTATTTTGTTTACCTTAGTTGTAAATTATTATTTTAATTTTTTTGTATTGTCAAATGACAACAGAAGCAATGTCTATACTCGTAGAGATTGTAGACAGTGCTCGTGACAAGAGTCAATCAAGCGCACAGATTTTGCATAGATCAACCGCAACAAAAACCAAACAAACTGCTGCAAACGCTTTATGTACGCACAGTTGATTTAAGGTTTGGGTTGGCGGACCGCAGTCTATTCATTCGTTAAGGTCTAATACACACAAGCAAACAGAGTGTATGATTTTTTTATTCGAGTTATTTTTTTTAGTATTTTGCGTCAATTATAACTGACCTAACCCAGTTAACATTTTTTGTCATTGTCAAGTGAATTGAAAATTGAATTGAGCAGTAGTTTGTAACATGGAACATTTATACAAAGTATTAGTCGGTTCTATCAAAACTATATAGTCAGTTTTTGCATAATATGTCAAATTGTTTAAAATAAATTAATTTTTTTTGGTAAAAGTTAAAGGGGGATTATGATCGGTTGGCTGAACTTTTACACCCTCCGTCAGTTAAATGTAATTCGAAGCAAAATATCAAATTACAGGCAATTTTGTTGAAAAACGTGTACAAAATCCTCAAAATGTAGTGGACTAATAAAATAAATGTGGAGTCTGCAAATAAGAACAAGTGAAAAGCGTTAAGTTTGACCGGGCCGAACTTTGGATACCCTCCACCATAGATATACTGACAGGTACATGAAATTAAAATATAGGGAACAAACCAAAAAGTTTACCTATACCGACATTTCTACAAACCGATTATGGTTCTAAAAATTGGTCCTAGACCCCATGTTTCTTTGGACCAAATTTGTTTCATAAAAATTTTGATTTCATCCAAACATTGCCAATCTTATTATTTCTTCCAAAATTAGTTCCAGTTCGAACATGGGGAATACCGGTCCACTCCTTCTGCTACCTTCACAGAGGGGCTAGGCCTAAATGGGGGTTACAGTTAATATATATGAATATATAAGGTTAATAATCAAACTTTATGTTCTAGTTTTTTTCGTATCTTACGCAGATGAAATAATTACAACAGACCCTTAGAAACAAACCCAAACAAGGAACAAATCATATAACTATTTTAATATAAAAATAAAAAGGGGGTAATATGAGACGAAAAAAATAATAAATAAATATATAATATATAATAAATAATAAAATATATATAATAATATATAATAAATAATAAAATATATATATAATATATAATAAATAATAAAAATATTAAACATTTTTGGTAGGGAGATTTGTTACCATATACGACTTCAAAATACCAAATACCGAATTCGGTTGAAAAAACGCGCTCAAGAACCCCAAAAGACCGAAAATTGGGGATAGCCTTATATGGGGGCTATTCGAAAAAATTGACCTATTTTTAGATTTTTTTTTGTGGAAAGATTTGGTACCTATTAAGAACTCAAAATACTAAATTACAGCCAATTCGGTGGAAAAATACGATCAAAACCCCCAAAATACTAAAAATTAGGAGGTACCGTTATATCGGGGCTAAATGTGGAGACATTTAGTACCCAATAAAAAACTCAATGTACCAAATTTCAGCGTATTCGGTTGAAAACGCGCCCAGGAACCCCAAAATACCGAAAATTGGGAGGTACTGTTATATGGGAGCTATGCCTAAACGTGGACCGATATACCCATCCTCGAACTTGCCCTGCCTGCGGACAAAAGACAAACCTATACAAAATTTCAGCATTCTATATCAATTTCTTCAGAAGATAGCGTGATTAGAACAGACGGACGGACGGACATGGCTAGATCGTCTTAGAATTTTACCCTGATCAAGAACTTGCCCTGCCTGCGGACAAAAGACAAACCTATACAAAATTTCAGCATTCTATATCAATTCCTTCAGAAGATAGCGTGATTAGAACAGACGGACGGACGGACATGGCTAGATCGTCTTAGAATTTTACCCTGATCAAGAATATATATACTGATCAAGAATTACCCTGATCAAGCATATATACACGGAATGACAAAATTAATATACCCTTCATACTATGGTGGAGGGTATAAAAATGAATAATTATAATGGAGATGCCAATTAAAATGGGATTACGTCCTACATGTACAATTTTTCCAAATTTTACCTGTGTCTATCAACAAATGGCACTGACATTTTGTAGGATTATTTTGAAATGGAACGAAAACATTATTTTTGTCTGAGTTTTTAGTCGTTCTAGTCCCCACAATTATCGGCCGAACATCTCAAATGTTCTATGGGGGAAGGCGATCTGACCAACTACTACGAATGACTGTCCTGATAATGAATTTTTGACTCAAAAACAAATTTCGGTTTACTCGATTGATACGTTAAAACTACTCCTTAGAGAAAAATACGCCAGAAATAATTATTAACATTTTTAAAATATCTAATAGCAGGGCTATAATAAAACTGAGATCAATATTGATATTGGTCAAGGACGACGCCAATAATTTTCGATGATGGTCAGATGATATTTCTAAGATGAAATGGAACGTGAACATTATTTTTATCCGAGTTTTAGTCGTTCTAGACACCACAATTATCGGTCGAACATCTAACATTTTCTATGGGGGAAGGCGATCTGACCAACTACTACGAATGACTGTCCTGATAATGAATTTTTGATACGTCAAAACCACTCCTTGGAGAAAAATACTGCAGAAAAAATGATTGAAATTTTTAAAATATCTAATAGCGGGGCTATCGTTATATATATATATAATAAAACGGAGATCAATATTGATAATTTTTTGGTATTGAGATTTGACAGCCAATGAGAATACAAAATACCAATTCCGTTAAAAAAACGTTGTCCAAAATACCGAATACTGTGGGATGCCGTTATATAGTGGCTATCCTTAAGCTTGAGCCAATATTAATAATTGTTGATACGGATATGTGTCATCCAATGAGAATCCAAAATGCCAAATTACAGTCAATTCGATACAAAAACGTGTCCAAAATTCCGAGAATACCGAATTTTCGGTGGTATCGGTATATAGGGTCTACCCTGAAACTTGGGTCAATATAAATAATTTGTGGTTTTTTGGATAAGTGTTATTCAATGAGACCTAAACTACCAAATAACAGCCAGTTCGGTTGGAAAACGTGTCCAAAATCTCCAAAATACCGAATATTAAGGGGGTAACCCAGAAACTTAGATCCATATTATTAATTTTTGGACGGAGATGTGCTATACCCTGAGAACCCAAAATACCAAATTACAGCCGATTCGGTTGAAAACCTGTACTACAACAAAACGTGGTGTTTGGCTACACCAAAACCGATATATGTCATCCTAGGAGTACTAGCAATGTCTGTGCAAAATTTCGGAACTCTATCTTAAATATTATCAATCAATGTCTGTACAAAATAAATCAATGTTTGTGCAAAATTTCAGAGCTCTATCTTAAATAGAGGCTGACAGACGGACATTCGTAAATCGACATAGAAATGTATGCTGATCAATTATACATATATACTTTGTGAGGTCTCTGGTGAATATTTCGAGATGTTGCAAACGGAATGACAAATTAAGTACACACTTCACCTTTTGGTGAGACATTGGTCATGAAAATAAAAAAACTTGTGTTAAGGTAAATGGTATACTAAAGTCCCAAAAATTTGGCACAGCGTACTGAATTGACCCTAGAATGATGTGTGCTCAGTTTCTTGAAAATCGGTTCAGAGCTCCAATATATATTTTCGTCCGATTTAAGATAATTGGTGCACCAAAAACCCTATAAAACTTTAGATTTGTACGAAATTTTGCACAGTGTACTGAATTAAGAGTAGAATGAAGTGTGTTAAGTTGCGTAAAAATCGGTTCAGATTTAGATATAGCTCCCATATATATTTTCGTCCGATTTAATGTAAATAAAGACCCTATATTTTCATCGATGTGCACGAAATTTTACATAGCGTACTGAACTGGGTCTAGAATGATGTGTGCTAAGGTTCGTAAAAATCGGTTCAGATTTAGATATAACTCCCAGATATTTTAGTCCGATTTTACATAAATGGTGCACCAAAGTCCCTATATATCTTTCGATTTGCACGAATTTTGGCATATCGTACTGAATTCAGTCTAGAATAATGTGTACTGAGTTTTGTGAAAATCGGTTCAGATTTAGATATAGCTCCCATATATATTTTAGTCAAATTTTACATAAATGGTGCACCAAACTTCTAATGGTTGTCTGATTTGCACAACGTATCAAATTGAGACTTGAATGACGTAATTGGGTTTTGTTGAAATTGGTGCAGATGCAGTCATAGCTTCCATATGTACTTCAAACGGATGTCAGATTGAAATTAAATTTTTAACAGTGGGGCGTACCGAATAGCGGGTATAATATTTGCTATAAATTGTTTTACATAAATTTGTTCCATGGTACGAAGACGACTCTAAATCTTCCCGAATGAAATTAAATTTATAATAGGTTGCAGGAAGACATGAGTATGTTCCTTCGAGGGAACACTGACATACAATTGTAAGGATGCATATGTACAATATACACAAAGTGGTGAAGGGTATCATATAGTCGGCCCAGTCCGACTTTACTACTTTCCTTACTGGTTTTTATTTCTTATAATGCACACGTGTTTAGTATATATCTACCATAAATACAATTTTTTGAAGTGAAAGTTAAGTAACAAATTGAATTATAACATGTCAATCAAGAACATGTGAAGAAGAACTAAGAACCTAGCGCAGTTGCATGCGCCATCAATTAGAACCAAATAAATGACAAACAAGTTATAATACGTATTTTTTAATTTATTTAAAGAACAATAGAGAAACGTTCGATTAATAGAAAATTCTGGACCAAAACATATATTTATATTCAAGTATTAATTTGTTTAATAATAACAAATGCTCTAAGACAAAATTGTTTATTGGGTTGTGGTTTTGTTTTAATGTAGCGTATATGATCAATTTATACGCAATCACGTCGACGTAGTATTTCATCTTGATTGCATTTAAAGCTTTCGGATAACAGCAAAAGCAGCGTCTATGCCAAAGCCATGCGTTTTTTGTTATTGTTTTGGTTGTTGTTTGTCATTCGAAATGAGGTATTTGATCGGTAAATGGCTTTTAATGATTTCTCATGATTGTTAAGCGGATTTTCAAGTTGTTTGTTTGTATTTTCCTAGAGTCATGTGTTTTTTTTTTATTGTTGCGGTTTTTTATCTCATTCGATTTTTTTATTTTTTGGTTAGAGTATATTTCCAAAAATTATCATTCAATACAATGCACCACGATGGACAATTGAGATTTTTGTTTCTTGGAATGCAGTATGGACATTTTTGTCTGGAACCGTCAATTGTCATTTTCATAATTTGTTGTTTGTGTGCGCCAACAATTTAGCGCATTGTAAACCAATTTGAAATTTTCCACCTTGACAAGCTTTATTGGGAGTTGTTACGACAATTTTTTATTTATGGGTGGTGTGACGATAAAAATCTGATATGGAATTATGGATGGGGTTATTTAATCGAAGTGAGATTTTTGTACAATGACGCAGCATAGTGAGGAAAACATTATTGTTGATGAATTTTTTACATCACAACCATTATTTGGAGGTCGTTAACCGCTTGCCAGCATATCCATATGTACATTTGGCAAACTAAGAATCTGTTGGAATTATTTAATGTTCACGTTATGGGTACACAACTCGCATAGGTTGAGTAATTGCGTAAATACCACATAGTGAGGTAGAAAAGAACCAATTCCTCATTGTATTTGATGAATTGGTTCGTAATTAGTTTTCCTAATCGGTACAATCGACTCCGAAAATAAATTTGTATGCTTCTCGGTGTCAGCATGCAATTTACAGTACAATTTCTCAAAACTCCCGCTTTCAGCTGATAAATACGTCATAAATGTCTATATTTTTAAAATTTTAGATTTGAGTGAATAAAATGTTTTTGTGTTTTTGATTAAATACCACATTAATGACATCTATAAACAGATTTTATTTCAAAGATAAACGGTAAGAACATTTCGTCGTCTTTATCTTAATTGGCAACGTTCCTAAATTTGTTAACAAAGAAACCAGAACTGAATGGATATAGAAAATTTGTGTATCTATTTCTATGAATAACCTCTTCTGGATTTTAACTTCCAGGTGATTTAAATCAGACAGATTGTATATTTGGTAGACATGAATGAATTTAGCTAATTTTTCTCAATGGTTTACTACTTTGCGCTTTGGGCTTTTGCCGAATTATAGATATTCTAAGATAGTAGCGCATTCAAACTACACTACACAGAAACTAATAACACTTTTCAAATTAATAAAGATACCAGTAAAGAAAGTTTAAAGCCGGCCGACTATATGTTGCCTTTTACCACCTTGGGTACATAGATGATAATGAGATTCTTATTGTAATTCCAATAAAATATATAAAGATTTAAACCTAGCTCAACTAACGTAATTTTCTATATATACAATAACATTTTTATACAATTGACGTAGCATCATTGGGGGAGTCTTGATTGATTTGATGGAAATTTGAGATATTCCAAACGGAATAATGCAGTACAACGCACTATGTCGCGAGTTCTTATTATTTTTTTCTGATAAAAAATTAGAAGATCGGACCAAGATTTGGTATACCTCCCATACAAAAAGGTCTTGAAAATTTTCTTGTTTGGCCTATAAAATGGTGTATATTTTGCCAGAATTGATGAAAATTGACAGATTACTTAAAATTTGGACGAAGACAGTGATAAGTGATGCAATTTAATTGTTGGTTAACGTTTCAGAACGCTTACCATACCAAGGGCCCTTAATAAGTAACTATATTCCAAAATAAGTAACTATTCTATATTATAAAATCGTTATATTCACTATTCACCATTATATTGTATTGCTATTTTTATTAATAACAAAATATTTCATATACTTTAGTTACTACATACATTATGCTTTATCATTCATCAGATTTTCAGAACACACATATAACATGGTCGGATTGTTATATAAAATATTGAATAAAATCCTTATTTGACTCGGCTCTTCCAAATATTCGGGTTGCTCCTAATTAACAGGTTGAGGCGAACCAGTTTTTTTATGTTCTCTATCGATTTGTGATTAAGCCACTAATTTCACGGTCTTCGTGTCAAAGTAAAACTAGAAGCCAACAAAATGGAGACTACGGCCCTTATGTATCATTTTTCAAAATTTTAACTGCATCTAGCGTTAAATGATGCTGACATTTTGAAGCTCGATTTTGTGTGTTTTTTGAATTTTACTTTTAGCAAGAACGGCAGGAACTGGCCTTCCAAAAACACAAATTTGACAAAAAATGTTTTTGAAAATATCGCGGATTTAATTGCATTTTCTGTGGATCATTACCGCTTCAATAAATTGCCTGACACGGATTTTGATCTTTGTCAAAAACAGAACTTTAGAAACTTCAGCCGAAAGAGAGATGTACCCAATTTATCTCAAAACCAGTTAGCGGAACAGTATAGTCGGACGGGGCCGACCATACGATACCCTATACAACTACCACGGAACTCTAACTTTCAGCGGGTTTTTATTTTTATACGCTGACTTATTTTCCGAATATTACTAATATTCAATACATCCCTTCTAATTACTTGTCTAGATTCCCTTCACCGTGGATTGTGTTGTGATGTTCGGCTTTCAATTTTGGACCGTAGATCGAAAAACACAACAAATTAAGTTATCTGTCCAATTCGTCCCAATATTATTACCTGATCATAACCGAAAATTATAAGCGTTGTCCTTGACCATACCTGGATCGTCATGGAAAATTTCAAAGCGATTAGCGCTTTTATTTCGCTTTCTAGTGTGGTAATCGGTTACTAAATAATACATAAATGCGTAAACACCTGTAAATATTTACGTGTAACTCTCACATCCGAGTACATACGGTAATGTAATTGGTATCCATTTAAAGATCAACTACTCCTCTTATATGTACTACCAACTTATCGGGCCTATGTCCTTCAGGAGTAAATATATACGCCATAGAATACAAATTTTGTCAATTTTCACACAAAAGTCAGGATCCATTTGACCCGCTAAATATTGACAGATCTTTATGAAAACTGGCATGCTTATTCTTTGGCTCAATCCCCTTCTCTATGTAAAAATTCACGATGTTTGGGCCGTAATTGGGGCCCAACAGAAAATCAGGCAAAAATAAAGTTTTTGGTCCATTTCATCCCCTAAATATTAACCGATCTTTATAAAAAACAATAGGGGTCTTCACTGGCCAGAACCCATCCTACATGACAAAAAAAGATTGGTCCATAACTGCGGCCTGTATCGTGTTTACAAATTATAATGGACAGACGGACGGACACACATGTCTAGATCGACTCAGCTAGTCGAGATATGACGATCGGTATACTTAAAGGTGGGTCTAGGACCAATATTTCGCGGCGTTACAAACTCTTGGGCCTGCACAAAGCTATAATACCCTGACAACATAGTTGTGTAGGGTATAATTATAAATTGACAATTGCAAAGCAACAAACTATCTCGAGCAAAGTGTACGAATTTTCATTTGTTGAGGTCGTTTGCGATGTCGAGCACTAGAAATATATGTGTACATGTAGGATTTAAGTATGTATATATGTATATTGTAATTGAAAATCCATCTTGTTTTATTCCAAATCCGTATAAAACCCTGAAGAACTTCAGGGGTGGCAGTATAAAACAACAACAATTTGAATGACATTTTACATTAAAATATATACTCAAATTGTTGCAAGTTACCATTATCTTCCTTTTTGTGTCAACTAATTATGTGTGTACACACATATATAATCTTTTGCAAACATTTCAATCGCATTGACAGACATTAATTATTTAATCAAAGTCATGATTTGTTGTACAAATATAAATTCTGATAACAAGTGACAAGTGCCTAGGCCCTAGGTACACACTCACGCAAGATACAACAAAAACAAAAACTTTTATTTGTATGACATACATTTCTTTACTCAATCAAAAACAAAAATACAAATACAAATAACACTAATGTGACCGTGAAATGTATTTGTTTGATTACAATTAATGTTACCTTTTTTTGTAAAAAACATTACCATATGGGACATTTTTGTTTTGTGACATACATTATAGGTATGATAATTTATTTTGTAAGTGTAAACTGAGAAATTACAAAAGGGCTTCGAATTGGAAATCTGATTGGGTTTCATATTTATCCAATACAGGGCTGTCCACACTAATCCATTCAAGTTTTGAGATTGTATTTGTTTCAAATAAAGAAATTTCAAAAGTTCTGTTTCTATGCCATATACTGTGAAAAATATTGTAAAAATTTTATTTTAAAATTTTAAGGAAGGAAAAAATTGTATATTCCATGCAAATATGCTTGTTGATGATACATTTTCCTATTTAAATATATATTTGTTTCTGTTTGCCCTCCAGCCATAGTATTGGTCAAAACTATGCCCATTTTTTCGGTTAGTGTATGAAAACAAAAAGGAATGAAAATATTTTTTTTATTTTCAAATGTTTCTCTTTTATAATTGTATGTGTGAGCAATTTAGCACACACCGACGGCCCATGGGACCTATTTTGGGCACTGCTGATCCAATACTATGATGTGAATATTTATTGTAATTTTTGTACGGCTAATTTGGAAACCCTTGTACTAACAAATGCATAATTTCAATTCCGGAAAAAAATTCTATGATAACAATTTACATTTCATATGTTAGAGTGGAATTTAGAATTAAAGCGGCAATTGTGTTACCCAGGCATACGAATGCTTTGACATACCCTACCCAACTTCGTTGTCAGGGTACTATAGCATAGTTCAGCGCCTAGAGTTTGTAATGCCGGAAATATTGGTCCTAGTCCCAGTAATACACTATACAGGCCATAGTAATCGACCGATTTTTACGAAATTTTGCATCTAACATGGATTCTGGCCAATGGAAACCCCTATTGTTTTTGGTACAGATCGGTTAATATTTAGGGGATGAAATTGACCAAATACGTAATTTCTGTCGGTTTTCCGGTCGCTTCAGAGGACACAATTATATCCCAAACATAGCGAAAATGTACATGGAGAAGGGGTCGGGCCAAAGAATAAGCATGGCTGTTTTGATAATGATCGGTCAATATGTAGCGGGTCAAATAGACCCTGACTTTTGTGTGAAAAATGACAACATTTGTATTCTATAGTATATATATTTACTCCTGAAGGACATAGACCCGAGAAGTTGATAATATATCCAAGAGGAGTGGAATATTAGTAATACTCCGAAAATATATCAGAGCAAGGAAGATGTGCTGTTGACCTCTAATCGGGCAAGAGTGTGCAACTATCTCGATATATAGCCCAGGCTTGCAATAAACATCCGCAGAAAGTAAGAGTTCCGTGGTAGTTGTGTGGGTTACCGTATGGTCGGCCCCGTCCGACTATACTGCTCCGCTCGCTGGTTATTTCTGTGATTGCCTGTGTTATCAAAATATATGAAATTCAGTTCAACTTTTACAAACAAGTATTCTGGAAACTCGATAAGGGTAGAAAATCAACTGAACTTTCAGACGAACAACAAACAATTTGTAGTAGATCTGCACATTGATGGGAAATTTTAATACTAATGAAGCGTTATATCGTTCCAAGTTTTCATTTCTATTCGACGACGTTCATTTCTACGTTGTCGAATCCGTATCGATCCTTCTTTATGTGGGGTACGACTGGCTGTAAGTTAAGAATTGGACCTTGGAATTCAGTTTACACCTCAAATAGTGGGAAATTGCACCAGAAAATTTGGACTGAAAAGTCGCCATGCTGTCAAAAAACCATTTTTAGCGCCGGTAATAAACTAAAAACGGAATATTTTCTCCAAAAAGTACCAAAATACAGTCTATAAATTCTGAAAAGGGTATTTTCCAATGACGAATCCAAATTCAATAAACACATATCGGATGTACGCGTAAAAATTTGACAAGAGAACAATACGAGCTTATCTCGTTATAATATCATTCCCACATTCACGGAAGGTGGTGGCTCCATGATGGTATGGTGGTGGCTCCATTCCAAAGTACAATCAAATTTTGGATCTCGCGGGAATTTACATTTTGACAGGATGTGGATCCCAAACATACGCTCTTATATTCCAGACATTATATCCTGTATCATTGTCCAAATAGCATATCGACAGTTGACATATTTTATAATCACATGTTCAATACGAATAGGTGATATCATTATAATTTTGGTTTTTAGCTATACCCAGTTGAGCCTAATGATAGAATTTTCGAATTTTCGTGTCGATCACCTCAAGCAAGCGCTTTGTTGGGAATGGGCCAAAATACAGCAGAGCAACATTCGGGCAGCGTGTGACGGTTTCATTGTCAGTTTGAAGGCCATAATTCGAACAAATCTAAACTTATTCTAAAATTTGATGCAATTTCCGTTATTTTTTGCTTTCATTCAATAAAATTAAAAAAAAAACATGTAAAAATTATGGCGTTTGACTTTGTTGCAGCCTTTTTTTTATTTCTATATATAGAATTTGAAAAATGTGCTTATTGACTACAATACTTCGTAAATTCTTCATTTTAGTGTATGTACGAATATGAGTTTTGCATACTGTAATTTTTTACAAGCTATATAACCAATAACATTTTGGTAAAATTAAAAAAAAAAGTTGAGACTAATATCAGCTTTGGATTTGTGTGATTAAAAAAATAAAACTGGAAATCACTTTTGTTGTTGTTTTAAGAATCTGCAATTAATCGATATTGTTTTCGACTTTTCCACTCGACTACTGTAAAGATGAAAATCGTCTCTCATTTTCAACACAGTTAAAAAATAATATTTTTTTTAATTTAAAACAATTTATGTTTTTATTTTAAAATTTCTTATACTACTCTAAGAATTACATTTTAGTTTATTTTGAATTTCCTAATATTTATAATCAAAGTAGTTAAATATTGTATATTGTAAAATAGTGTAGTACAGTTGTGCCCAAAATGTTTAGCGAAAAAGTAAATTTGACGTCTCGAAGGCGACTGGAAGCATCCTGAAATTTGCGGCCGAGTGTATAAAAGTGAGAGTCAAGCCGGGCTCGAGATCAGTCGGTGCCGAGCGGTCAAACGAGCAGAACAAAGAAGAGATTATCCGAGATTAACCAAGTAAAAATAAAGAGCCGTCGTGGGCCTTTATGTAACCAAAAGTGATTTTAAGGGAAAACCCATAATAAAGGGCCGTCGTGGGCCTGGATATAACTAAAAGTGATTTTAAGTGAAAACGGAATAAAGAGCCGTCGTGGGCCTTTATAGAAAGGAAAGTGTTAAGATGACCGACATAAGGAGCCGTCGTGGGCCTTCATAGAGAGGTTTTGAAACCTTGGACAGCATCAAGACTTATAGCGGAAGCAGCAGCAACGACCGGAACCGTCTCCGGATCACCAGAACCAGCAAACGCAAGTTCCTGTAAAACCAACAGCCGTGTCGGAGCAGTAACATCAGACGTTGGAGACTTTGATTATTTAAGTATAGGAGATCTGTGTATATATATTTAAGAGTAAATAAAGCGAAGTATTCTGAATTTGAAGCTAAAACTACCTCTTTTCACTCTCGGTCACTTAATTATAAATTTTCTGTGACGAACCCTACCTCCGCGAGCACATCCCTGCAACCGGTGGAAACATGTCGTTATACCCCACATGTATATGGGCTATGACTTTTCATATATGATTTGCTGTACCAGGAATGAATGAACGTTTGCCTATTAATGACGAATGACTAGGATACGAAAGGTTCATCTACTAGGCCATTTAGAAAATCGTGAAGAATAAACTTTAGAAGAAAATAAAGATGGTCCGTGTAATGAAATGATGGATTCGAAAGTAGCTTGTTAAACGTATTATTTTTTCCATGGTCTATTGCGATTGCATTCATAAAACAAGTTTTTCGTCGTGCTACCAGGATGTGGCTTCATCGCCATATAATAATTCGGTGCATTATGGAAAATGGTAGCACGAAGGAAATTCGAGTTTCCTTTTTCAAACAATTTTGTCGAGTATTTTAAAGCAATACAACACGTACTTCGAATTTTTAACAACGTTACCTAAAATTCAACGAAGCGCACAAAAATATTCAACTTCCCCACTATGGCTAAATATTTCTCTTATCGAACAAAACAAAATCGCGAAATAAAATTAAAAATTATAAAATGTGTTCAAATATTTCATACTAGCATATACCCGCTACTTCGTTAGCGAATGTGGGATGTATTTAAAACCCTATATCGACCATTATTAAAATTTTAAAACCATTTAGTACGTATGTTCTGCCATAGTATGTTCTCAAATCTACCTCTATATCTCAACCCTACACACCCATTCCGACCGCTACAGAAATCTACCTCTATACTAAATTTGGTGTAATTTTTTACCATTTGTACTCTTGTAATACTTATTTTGAAAAAAAATCTAATATAGCTTCACCCAAATCCAAATTGAGTATCAGTTTGTGCACATTAATATAACTACCTACTTTAACAATCATAAGTACGAATTTCCAACACTTCCCATATACCCCAATCTTAATTCCAAATTTCAGGATTCTATCGGTTCATCTAAATCCAATTTGTATCACATTTAGTACCACTTAGAACACATAAGTAAACATTTCCATTACTACCTACATCATGCAATCCAATTGAAATCATGAATTAGATAAAATCTTAATTATAATCCAAATAGTATCAAATTTAGTACACAGTAGTACGAATTTCCAAAACTTCCTACTTAACCCAAACATACACTCCCACAGTGATCCTAAATCCAAGTTTCAGGATTCCAACTCTATTGGTTCACCAACAATTCAATTTGTACCAAATTTAGTACATAGTTGTACCAATGTCCAAAACTTAGTGCATAGTAGTACCAATTTCCAAAACTTCCTACATACCCTAATTCTACACCTCCACGGTGATCCTAAATCAAAATTTCAGGATTCCAACTCTATCGGTTCACCAATAATTCACATTGTACCAAATTTAGTACACAGTAGTAACAATTTCCAAAAAATCCTACATACCCCAATTCTACACATCCACAGTGTTCCTAAATTTCAGGATTCCAACCTATCGGTTCACCCACAATTCAAATTGTACCAAATTTGGTACACATTAGTACCAATTTTCAAATCTTCCTACATACTCCAATCCTACACCTGATCCTGAATCAAAATTTCAGGATTCAAACTCTATCGCTTCACCCACAATTTAAATTGTACCGAATTTGGTACACTTAGTACAAATTTCTAAAACTTCCTACATACCCCAACCCTACACCCCCACAGTGATCCTAAATCAAAATTTCACGATTTCAACTTTATCGGTTCATCCACAATTTAAATTGTACCAAATTTAGTACAAATTTCTAAAAATTCCTACATATTTCAATCTTACACCTCAAATGTGATCCTGACTCCAAATTGCATGATTCTACCTCTATTGGTTCACCTAAAATTCAAATTGTACTAAATTTAGTACCATTTAGTACGAACTTCCAACTTAACCCAAACCAAAATCTAAATTTCAGGATTCCAACTCTATCTGTTCACCCACAATTCAAATTGTACAAAATTTAGTACACAGTAGTACCAATTTCCAAAACTTCATAAATACCCAATCCCACACCGCCACAGTGATTGTAGATCTAAATTTCTGGATTCCAACTCTATCGCTTCAGCCACAACATAAATTGTACAAAATTTAGTACACATTAGCACAAATTTCTGCATATCTCAATCTTACACCTCAACAATGATCCTGACTCCAAATTTCTGATTCTAGCTCCATTGGTCCGCCTAAAATTCAAATTGTACAAAATTTAGTACCATTTAGTACGAATTTCAAAAACTTCCAACTTAACCCAAAGCAACACCGCCACAGTGCTCCAAAATCTAAATTTCAGGATTCGAACTCTATCGGTTCACCCATAATTCAAATTGTACCAAATTTAGTACACAGTTGTACGAATTTCCAAAACTTCGTACTTAACTCAAACCAACACCCCCAAAGTGATCCTAAATCCAAATTTGAGGATTCCAATTCCATTGGTTCACCCACAATTTAAATTGTACCAAATTTAGTACACATTAGTAAAAAATTTTAAAACTTCCTACATTTCTCAATCTTACACCCCCACAGTGATCTTAAATCTAAGTTTCAGGATTCCAATTCCATTGGTTCACCCACAATTTAAATTGTACCAAATTTAGTACACATTAGTACAAATTTTTAAAACTTGCTACATATATCAATCTTACACCTCAACAATGATCCTGACTCCAAATTTCATGATTCTAGCTCTATTGGTTCACCCAAAATTCAAATTGTACCAAATTTAGTACCATTTAGTACGAATTTCAAAAACTTCCAACTGAACCCAAACCAACACCCCCACAGTGCTCCAAACTCTAAATTTCAGGATTCCAACTGTATCGGTTCAACCACAATTCAAATTGTACCAAATTTAGTACACATAAGTACAAAATTTTAAAACTTCCTGCATATCTCAATCTTACACCTCGACAGTGATCCTGACTCCAAATTTTATGATTCTAGCTCAATTGGTTCACCTAAAATTCAAATTGCACCAAATTTAGTACCATTTAGTACCCATAAGTAATAATGTATTAAACTGAGTCCTGACCCCAATCCTACACCCCTAAAATGATCCTAACTCCAAATTTCATTGTTTCAGCTCTATCGGTTCACCCAAATCCAAATTGTAGGGGAGAGGGGGGCACCTTTGAACGTGGGGCACCTTTGAACAGCGCTCATAAAATCTTGGTTTAATATTTTTCCGACCTGCAACCACATTTTTGTATATGGCAATCTTGTCCTCTATAAGCGTAAACCACTTTGGCTTGCTTTTCCAGTTGTTGAAAATTTGTGCATGGGTGACCATGTTTTCTCAGTGTGATTGTAAACTTTTATTCATTTGGTTGTAAGGGCGCAGGAAGAATTATGTGATAGTTTTCTTTCGTCAAACAAATTTTTTGCATTCCAACAATCATTTCAAACATAACTTATGTATTTTCTTTCATATATATTTATTACAAAAAAAGTTATTTTAAATTTCCGTAAAATGCCATGGGTGGGGCACCTTTGAACATGCCCATTAAACTCGAGTAAAAACAGAAGTTTTTAACTTTTGGCTTCGATTTCTCAAAATTTCAAATCGGTTAATAAGATTACGAAATTAACTGTATTTTTCACAATATTAATTTTTGTTTTTAAGTCATTTTATGTTTTAATAACTTTTGATCTAAATTTTTAAAATTTTGAAAATTTTTTATATATTTTTTAATGAATTAATGCATTTCTGATATGTATTAATAAAATACATACATATTTGAACATAAACACTGTAAAAAACCATGTCGTTCAAAAATGTCAAGCCTTGTTCAAAGGTGCCCCCCTGGGGGGGCAGTTTTGAACACTTTGAGTTCGTCCATTAAAACAGTAATGAAATATATTTATCAAGCTTATAGTATGTCATATGTATATTCATTTTAAAGGTTACATATGTACCTATTAGTTAAAATTTATAAGAAACTAAAAATTATAAAATAAAAATTTTTATAAGGCTTGAAAGCAAAAAGTGTTCAAAGGTGCCCCCCTCTCCCCTACCAATTATAGTACGATTTAGTACTTTTAGTACTTTTTCCAAAACTACGTACATATCACAATCCTATACTCCGACGGTAATGTTACTTTCAATTTTCAGGATTCTAGCTCCATTTGTACCTCCAAATCAAATTTGTACCAAATATAGTACCATATAGTACTTTTCGTACACATGAGTACACGATTTCAAAACCATCTCCTTATATCGACCCTACTTCCCAACCCTAATTCGCATTCCAAATTTTAAGTTTTTAGCTCTATCCGTTCTCATGCTACAGAATTGTACCAAATTTAGTACATTTTCGTACATTTCGGATAGTTGTAGTTCGAATTTCCAAAAACCCTTTGGTACAGCTATCCTACACTCCATCAGTGACCCTCAATCCAAATTTCAGAGTTATAGCTCTACTGGTTCGCCAAATACAAATGATATCATATTTAGTACTTTTTAGTACTTTTCGTACCCTTCTAGTACGAATTTCCAAAAACCCAGCCTTATCTGTCACATTTGGGCCAAGAGTGACCCTCACCCAAAATTTCAAGATTCTAGCTTCAGCCGTTTCGTCTGGGCGTTGATGAATCGTTAAATCAGTCAGTCAGTCAGTCAGTCAATCACTTTACTCTTTTATTAGTATAGATTCTTATTGAAAAATATTATATTTATTTATGTTTTGTTTTTTTTTCAACAAATGAAAAAAGACAAAACTACGTTCTGTCATAGTTGAATTTTTTCATTTCGGTAACATTCATATAAATACATGTGCTCTACTTTTGTGGTGAAAAACGTCGAACGAGCTAGTTGAATTTTAAGTACGGCTGTAAGACAACAGACAACACTTAAGGTGGATACACATACGAGGATTCAGGCCTGGCCTTTTAAGTTGACTTTGTATGAAATGTCAACTTATAAATGAATATCAGAGTTGATTTTTGACGCCTTTCTCCTTTATTCTTTTAAAATAAAAAATGAGAATGGCGCCAAAAATCAAGATTGACTCTAATACTCCTCATTTATTGCAATTTTAGCACAATTCATTACCGGCAAACTAGTTTACATATTTTTTCTCTTTTAAATTTAACAATACAATTGTGACTCATCTTTAATTTATTTTGAAAAGTAAATAGAGCATTAATATTTTGATAGTTGTCTGAAGTGAATGTATTCCATAACATAGTTATCACTTTTAAATAAACAAATATATTCACCTTTACAATAGACAATTTAAATTCTACACAACTGGTGTGTACATCAAAATTTTCACAGCATTAGCACGGTTTTAAAAAGTTATTGAAAAAATAAACATATGACTTTAAAATTTCCGGAAGTAGCGCGATAATATACCATTATTTATTTTTTTAATTTTCAAATCATTTTGATTTCAATTGTCGCTTTTTGGTAACAATAACTGTCGACAGTTGTGGTTTATTTTATTTTTTATCATATTTTGTTTTTCTTTGTACGCTTATTTATATTGCTAAAATATATTATTTTAAATACACAATAAAATTCGAATTTTTATTCAGATGAATATAATTTTTCTCTCCCCCAATTTTTTTGTACCGACATTTTCTTCTCTACACCCTAATATAAATATTATAATATTCAGCAAAATATAAACACATAAATAAGATCGAATTAATAAATACAAAGATGCACAAAGGAATTTAATTTTGGAACCGGTTATTGGAATTTTGTTGAAATTGAATTACGTTTTACAAGACAACAAAAATCAGAATCAAACAAAGGAACATTTTGGGGCAACGGCTATAAAAATAAAAGTTTTATTAATTCCTTATTTTAATCATTCTTTATAAATTAAATAAATATATATTTTTTAAAAATTAACAATTTTTATATAACAAAAAAACTGTCTATCTTCAGTGTCATAGTACGTCCTTATCGCCTGTCAGTCAATAACTTGTTCATCGTCATTGCCTTGGTATTCTTTGGAAATGTTGAAATAAAAAAAATACGTTAATTCTTTTAGCCAACTTCTGTTAATTGTTTATTTAACGTTTTTCCGCACATTACTTTATCGCAAAGTAGAAAACAAGAAAGAGCTCTCCACCTGCTATGTTGTTGCTGTTCCTTTTCGATATTTTTGCCTTCTATATTGGAGGCATATGATTGTTGGTATAAATAATGAAATTCATTATCATGACATTAATCGATTTGTTAAATCGTAAAAAAATATTTTATACACCACTTGTTATTGCCGACACATTTATATTAGGGTGGTTTACTATTAAAATAGTAATGATAACAACAAATAGCACAACATTATAGGCTTAATGTATTTTATACTAGGATTTCGTTTTTTTTATTTATTTTACAAAACTAACTATGGAATATTATTTTGTTTTTAACCATTTGTATTGAAATACATAGCAACACAATGATTTGATATCAGTATTGAAATTTTAAGCAAATTATTTGTAACTTATTTCAACAAAATAACAAATGAATAATCAAATACAAAAAATGGGAATCCCCGCTTTTGCATACGATAAACACCAAAATTTGCTCATGTGACTTTTGAAAAAAAAAATGAAACCGGAAGAGCAATTTTAGAATGATTTAAAATTGTGTTATTATCGTAACAACAATAAACTAAACAAATTATTTTTTTAAATGTTACAGAATAGGCTTATTGTACTTCAATTGTAATTTTCTCAAAAAAAATATCGGACAAACTTATATAAATATCAGTCCCCATTTTTGTATAGCCTTCTAGTTACTGCAGCCCTAATATTCAGGTGTCTAAAACTGAGTGTCTTAAGTTTGGTATTTCTTTGAAAATTCTATTAAAATATCAAATATATTTCTTAAACCTTTGAAATGCTGATCTGCAATTTTAGATCATTTGCTAGTTTTTATACCCTCCACCATAGTATGGAGGGTATATTAATTTTGTCATTCCGTTTGTAACTCATCGAAATATTAATTTCCGACCCTATAAAGTATATATATTCTTGATCAGGGTAAAATTCTAAGACAATCTAGCCATGTCCGTCCGTCCGTCTGTCCGTCCGTCTGTTGTAATCACGCTATCTTCTGAAGGAATTGAGATAGGATGCTGAAATTTTGCATAGGATTGTCTTTTGTCTGCAGGCAGGTCAAGTTCGATGATGGGATATATCGGTCCACGTTTAGACATAGCTCCCATATAACAGTACCCCCCAATTTTAGGTATTTTGAGGTTCTTGGGCGCGTTTTTCAACCGAATACGCTGAAATTTGGTACATTGGGTTCTTATTGGGTACTTAATGTCCCCACAAAAAATTATAAATATAGGTCCACTTTTTCTGGTAGCCCCCATATAACGGTACCTCCTAATTTTCAGTATTTTGGGGGTTTTGATCGTATTTTTCCACCGAATTGGCTATAATTTAGTATTTCGAGTTCTTAATATGTACCAAATCTCTCCACAAAAAATTATAAATATATGTGAATTTTTTCGGATATCCCCCATATAAGGGTACCCCCCAATTTTCGGAATTTTAGGGTTCTTGAGCGCGTTTTTCAACCGAATACGCTGAAATTTGGTACATTGGGTTCTTAATAGGTTCCAAATCTCTCCACCAAAAATTATGAATATAGGTCCATTTTTTCGGATAGCCCCCATATAAGGGTACCCCCAATTTTCGGTATTTGGGGGTTCTTGAGCGCATTTTTCAACCGAATTTGCTGCAATTTGGTAATTTGTAGTCGTATATGGTAACAAATCTCTCTACCAAAAATTTTTAATATTCGCCCCCTTTTTTGGGGTAGTTTCCATATAACCCCCTTTTTTATATTAAAATAGTTATCTGATTTGTTCCGCGTTTTGAGTTTGGTTCTAAGACACTTTTGTAATCATTTCAGCTGCGGAGGATAGAGAAATAAACAATTAGAACGTAAGGTTCGATAATTAACTATAGCCGCATTCAGACCTAGCCCCTGATTGGAAGTTCGAGAATTTGAACTAAGCTTGGAAGAAATAATAAGATGGGCAAAGTTTGGATGAAATCTAAATTTTCTGAAAGGGATTTGGTCCAAAGAAACATGGGGTCTAGAACCAATATTTCGATGAGGCACATTTTCACCGTATTAAAGTGTATACACCCTCATTAGCCATAAGAATGGGGGTATAATTATCCTTTAAAATTTTCTAAAATTTGTATTATGGTTTACATAATCCGTTTTTAGAAATGTCGGTATAGGTCCACTTTTTGGTATGTTCCCTATATTTTCATTTCTAGTACCTGTCAATATATCTATGGTGGAGGGTATCCAAAGTTCGGCCCGGCCGAACTTACCGCTTTTTCACTTGTTTTAATTCTCAACATCGCACGGGGGTTGATCGGTAGGCAAAGTGGCGATTACTTCAGGAAAGCCGTAATTTTAAAATATTGTTATTTTTTATTGATGGATATTCATAAATACATAAAAAAACGATAATTATAAAAACAAAAAATTAAAAAAAAATTTTAATATTTCATGGCCTCTTTTGTATTTTGGAAAAGTGGTCTTATATCATAATTTTCGCTATAACTAATCAAAGAAAAATGATAAATTAGGAAATGCAATTGAAAAATAGAGCATACTTACTTTACTTTTAGAAAAAAGTATTGTTCTTAAAAAATAAAAATTAATAAATATTTAATCTGTCGGAGTCGACCATATGATACCCTACACAACTTCCACGAAAATCTAACTTTCTGTGGTTGTATATTCTGAGCTTCGGCAATACTTCGCGATATTTGCGCTCTCTTGACAGACTAGATGTCAACAAATATTTCTAATATTCAGTAGACGAGAACTGTACTTGTCCAGTTCCTCTTTACCGTGGGTTATGTTGTGATGATGGGCTTTCAATTGTGGCCTATAGATCGACTCAAAAAAAAAAACACAAACAAATTAAGTTTTCGGTCCACTTCTTCCCAAAATTATTATCTGATCATCACCGAAAATTATAGGCGATGTCTTTGAGCATAACTGGAATCTCATGGAAAATTTCAAAGAGGTCAGCGCTATATTTCCGCCCTCTAGTGTGGTAATGGATTACTAAATACGTGAGCACCCGTAAATATGTAAGTGTAACTCCTACATCCGAGTACATATGACCATATAATTCGTATCAATTTAAAGGTCAACCACTCCTCATGAACATACTATCAACTTGTCAGGTGTAGGTCCTTCATGGACAAATATATACGCCATAGAATACAAATTTTGTAATTTTTACACAACAGTCAGGGTCCATTTGGCCCGCTAAATATTGACAAATCCTTATCAATCCCGACATGCTTATTCTTTGGCCTGATCCCCTTCTCCATGTAAAATCCCGCGATGTTCGGGCCATAATTGCGGCCTCTGGAGTGACCAGAAAAACGGACAAAAAATAAGTATTTGAACCATTTCATCCCCTAAATATTAATCGATCTTTACCACAAACAATAGGGGTCTTCATTGGCCAGAACCCATCCTACATGCAAAATTTCGTGAAGATTGGTTCATAACTGTGGCCTGTATCGTGTTTACAAATTATAATGGACAGACGGACGGAGAGTCACACATGTCTAGATCGACTCAGCTAGTCGAGATATGATAATCGGTATACTTAAAGGTGGGTCTAGGACCAATATTTCGCGGCATTACAAACTCTTGGGGCTGCACAAAGCTATAATACCCTGACAACATAGTTGTGTAGGGTATAAAAATATAATTGTACGGTTTTTTATTTACTTCATTAATTTTAACATTATTATTAATTTCATAATCATTATTTACTTCACTACCATTATAAAATTAATTTACTTAATAATAATCATTTACTTCTTAATCATCATACAATTAGTTAAAATAATCTTAATCTTCATCATCTTCGTCACCATTATCATTATCCTTTTGGGTAAGGATAAGTAAGTCCAAAGCAATCTGAGGCATTTGCTGTATTTTCTTTTGACAACTCTTCCTCTTGCTCGATATAAATGGATCTGAACTTAAAAGAAATCGATTAAAGACGTCTTCTATATTATTTTCCCGACTGAACTTACTGGGAAAGTGCTCCCAATAGTTTTTGAAGTCCTTAGTTCTGGCTTCCTGAGATTCTTAATTAAGCTGAGTTATTTTGCAAATTCTTTAATAAGTCACAAAATGCACAAAAAAGGCAAAAATGTTTTCTGGAATTTATAAGCTTAAACTTCATATTTTAAGAAAATATAAGCAGTTTTACTAAGTTTCACCGATAAATCAGTTGAAATCCAATACAAACATCAAAAATACCTCATTTTTGGAGCAATTTCCTTATTATTTTTTTAATATTTCCAAAACATTTATCTAAACAAACAAATATTTTTCATATGCTCAAACACCTGAAGTAGTATTATGGAGCCCATAATAAAATTTTCACTTTTAGAAATCTTAATTAAAAAAAATTATTACTGGAAATATGCAAATTTTCACTTTTAACCAATGCGCGCAAAAATTCGATAGACACTTTCTCTCTTGGTATATTTTCAATTTGAATATACGCCACTTTGACTTGATTCCCTCAATTTAAAGTAGAATACTACTACTGCAAAATACTTGATCATGTCCAACATTTTTTATATTGGCTCGTTGACAAGTTGGCCAAATACTCACACGTGTAAATATTTATTTCGTTTTTCATGGAAATGAAATGACATGAATCACGTTTAATAATATTCTTATCAGCACTCCATTGACCGATTGATCGATCGATTAAAATTCACAATAGTAAATATCAAGAACATTTTTCAAAAGCAAAAAAAAAAAGAGACATTTTTTAAAAATGGTCTAGAATAAAGTAAATATCTATAGTACATATTGTCACTAAAGATAAATTAGAGAAAAATGTTATCGGCAGAATATATACAAAAAACTGTGAGAGACCTCTGTGACAGTAGGCAAATTTCTTTTTAAAGGCTACCTTGTAAAATAAACTATAATGGATGGCGTATAGAGGACCTGTTCAAAGAAAAGCCCTAAAGGCGTACTTAAAAATACAATGTATCCAGAAACGGGTATCTGGAAGCATTATGGCTAAGAAATGTCTGTATATATGCTTAGCTGTGCCTCATCGTCATATTGATTATATTTCTTTGGACCAAATCTGTTTCAGACAATTTCAAGTCGATTTATAAATATCCGTCCGTCTGTCTGGTGCGCACTATAAATCTCGAAGGAAGTAACCGATGTTATCCAAACTTTGCAAATCTTAACATTTCTTCTAAGATGGGGAATATCGGTCCACTTCTTGTGGCGCCTCTCCCACAAAATGGTAATTAGGTTCTACTTAAACAGCTCTTGCTTAGTCTAATCTCAAACATAAAATACTTATAAATAAACTATAATAATAGAATATGATCCGTGGAGAGTTTTCCCATCGTGTGCGTCATAAAATCTCATCACCAACAACCACAGTCTTATCAGCGTTGCATGTGGGATTTTAGATTCGTATCTTTAAACACTCCAACGACAAAATCTTCTGTAACACAAAATTCTGTTCAAAGTGTTCAAAGTCAACATTTTCAAAACATATAAATCCACATCAAAAAAATCTCAAATCAAGTTCGAAGTTGGGAGCTTTCGGTCCATTCTTTCTGCTACCACCACACTAAATGGCCAATAATTTAATGAAAATAATTGTATAATATCATGCCAACGGACTATCCGATTTATACTAAACTTTACAAATCCTTATATTTTAACTATGCCTTTATAATGTTGGAGGAAGGAGCAATCCACTCCTTCCAAAGTCGAATACCGTTCCAGTTATACGATGATATCTGAATTTACAAAATGCTTTGGGAGGAGTATTTTACATCCTCGAAAGGGATTGAATTGAAGAACTGACATTTTTAAAAAACAGTTAGGTATTTTAAAAGATTTTTTAATTCCTGGATGGCCACTGTGTTAGGCCATTTTTGTAATACTTTTCAAAATATTACTGAAATTCTTATTTTGATCAACAAAATCCAGATGTTACTAATAAAGTAGGGACATCAATTTCAATCATAATACATTTGAAAATAAACAAACGTGAACACCTGAATTTTAATATATATTATAATTATTAAAAAAAATCTTTCCCATAAACATGGAAATTTTTGACAGCAATACGTGACTCATTTCAAGATATGTGAATTGCAGTTTTTGGATTTCATTAATTCATATTACTTATTCAGATGAAACAAAAAAGAACGTACCGAAATTACTCCAAATCCCTTTAAACCGGCTCATATTACGGTGTTCATTTTTATACAGAAGAACAAAAAAGTATAAAACCTGTTTATATTTCAAAGAAGTTTGATTTAATATAATTACTTCAACGTTTGATTGAACATGAAGAACACAAGTTTCTGTGAATGATTATGTCCGAAGTTTAGTTGCGATTTTTCTTTATGTTCTAACAAACATAAAGAAAAATCTCAACTGAAACATTTTTTTTCGAATTAAAGATCAATATTCAATCGTAGACCCTTAGTATGTTACAATTATACAAAGTGCAAGGAAGGAAAATCGGAAGACATTCTGAATCGATTTTGTGTCCATTCAGGAAATTCTGATTTTAAGATCCATACTCTAGATTATTTTGTTCGAAAATAATAATAAAAGCTCCATAGGAACATGTTGTTCCTTATAGAACATAAATTGTCGATATGTAACTATTAAATGGTTGGTCAATGAAAGTGAAGAACTAAAAAACAGTAATATTAAGAAATAGCCAAGGCATAATATCTAATGTGAATGTTATGCCAAAACCTCCGTCAAAAAGATTTATTATAACAAAGAGTCTCATAATGGTATCTATTCCCATTGAACATGTGATTATAAAATTACAAATACCTTTATATGTTAACTACCGACTGACACTTTTTACTTGTTATATTTAAAAAAATCTTTCCTGAATAATCAAGATTAGTAATTTATTTTTGTATAGTAAATTAATGCCATGTTCTGACGGGCATTCGAACAACGTAGTTCGCTCTCAGAATTATGAACATGAATTAACCCGTTCATACAACACTATTCTTAATTCATGTCATCAGAGTTTATTTTTTCAAACTTCTTGTTTCTTGTTTTACACCAAAATTGTAACATATTTGCATGAATCACATATTGATCTAAATAGAAAAAAAAATCTCTTTCTCCTGACTATAGTATGAACCCATATCTATTAACTTTTAATTCATGTTTTCCATTTTTTCTGAAAATATTGTTGTTTTCATGCATTTTTATATTTTCTCAATTCAAATGTCACATATAAAAAATGGAGAATTTTTTTGGGTGGCCCACATTTGTTTCTTGTTTTGTACGCTAATTAGAACAAAAAGGAAAGAAATGCATATTGCATTATGTAGACAACTAAATTTAGATCCTTCAGCATTCAATTTGCATACACAATTTTTTACTTTTCATTCATCATTTTCAATTTGACTGAAAATGTTTGAAAATTTGATAAATATTTTCAAGCTGTCAAAATTAATTTATTTACGATAAATACTCTCAATTGTTAGGGATGGGACAAATTTCTTCGTTATTCAGAGAGTGATTGGAATTGAACAACGTACAAAAGTAGGTGTTCGCTCAGAAAATTTTGTATGGGGAACTAAGTAATTACTTCATAATTAAGGGTCGAACAACGAATGAGAGAGCGAACAACGCTCGTCAGTACATGGCATAAGAATTGTGCCGATTTTAGGACCTAAATTATTCAACATCTCAAAATCTGTACATAATTTCATATAAATATACATGCCATGTATAGACATACATATATTTTAATCGGAACTTGTGGTCAATAAAAGTTTTATTTTTTGATTCACATTTTCCTTAAAATATAGCTATTTTTATTACAACTTATATTTATAGATAACTAGCGGGCCCGGCAAACGTTGTCTTGACTAGCAATATTGTTTATGACTAATTTTCGGAAATTTAGGTTTGTTTTTATACATTTCTACTACTAATTTAATATTAGGAATACTGATTGAACAGAAAATCTCCCTAATTAATAATATCAATATTGACCCAAGTGGACACGTTTTTAAATCTAATCGGCTGTAATTTGGCATTTGGTTTTTATTTGGTATAATGAATCGCACTAAAATTATATATATTTGTCCACTCTTTGAGGTAGCTCCCATATAACGGTACTCAAAATATTCGGCATTTTGGGAAGTTTGTTCCAGTGTGGCTGTATTATTTTATTTTGGATGATCAAAACCTCTTTACCAAAAATAACAATATTGGTAAAATTTTCCGTGTAGCCCCATATAATAGTATCACCTATTGTTTGGTATTTTCTGTGATTTTGCAGAAAATGCATTTTAAGTTTTCAATTTACTCACATATGGGACATAGGAACTTCTACAGCTTCTCAATTGGAGTGTGTAAGATATATTCATATGATTTTTTATACACAACATGAGTTCTTTTATAGCGAACAATCGTATATTAGTTTCCTCTGTGATATACATTATTAGTATCAGATATATACGGTATTGAGTTTATAAGTTCAAAGATACTAACCAACGATTATGCAAATAAACACCATATAATGGTGCCACCTGATTTCCCGTGGCATAGAAACATTTAAGGTTCTTTAAGAAATAAAATGTCCTTATGGAACTATTATTATTATTTTAAGATTAAGATGGGCATGGATCTTAGGATCAGAACTCTATTCCACATGTCTCCTGATTTTCACCCTTGCATTTGTCCCAAATGTACGGGCATTCTATGGAAAACGTGAACTTTCAATGATTCTTCTCAATTATTTTTAAAATTCTTACAAAAAAAAATTTTTTTCAATACAATGTCAATCCAATTGAAAAAAAAATATTTTCAAAATTTTCAATAATTGACAAATGAAAGCTTAAAGGAATGATACGCTACCAATTTTCGCCCAAAATATCTCAAAATAATAACTACGACGTGGTGCAATAAAAATAGCTCAATAATAAATTCATGGAAATGCAAATATGCTGCAAAATATTTTTTGCAAATTTTTCGCGATTTTCAAAATTTCACCTTTTAAACCTTCCCTGAAGCTCCACGAACATTTCAAGGCTAAGATAAGAACAATCCGTTCAGCCGTTCTCGAGTTTTAGCGAGACTAACGAACAGCAATTCATTTATATACATATATACATATATATATACATATGTATATAGTCAATATTAATTTTTTCCACTGAACACATATTATGTGTAGATTTCGAAGGAGGATATTTTCTTTATATTTTGAAAGCTTAATGTTGTCAAAAGTAATACAATAGATATCAGATATAAGCACATCTCATATAAGGAAAAATCGCATATAAGAGAGTTTATCAAAAACACCGAGCCTTTTTACATCTCCTCAGTGCAAAAATTGATTCATATAAGAAAAACGCGAATAAGAAAAACACTGATATAAGAAATGTTTGCCAAAAACCAAAGCTGACAAAGTCATTTGAAAACGTAGCATATAAGAAAATATGTAAGATTGTTGGCCAATTTATTAACATTGAAAATGTTCAAAGATAAATAAAATATTTTTTTTTTAATTATATTCGAAGGAATATTATTTATATGTATGGAAGCACATGCACCTATTTTTAGTCAAACTGTGAACTAATTTGAATTTAGTAATTTTGTATTTTTAAAAGCTGAATTCTTATAAATGAACTTAGCTCGATGAAATTTTACACAGAGATAGATGACAATGTTATTGAAGATTATTTAATGCAGTTTTCATATTTAGTAAAAGGATTTTTTAGTTATTGGAAGTTCTATACAACTAATGCCGAGTACTGGTGCATGCCGACATTAGGAGCACTTACTATTTTTTCATAATTTTAAATTCTAAAGTGTTAATTTACATGTTCTTAATAGTTATGTAGAAAATCCGGGTGAAAAATATATAATTTTAATAAAGTTACGAGTCTTTTAAAATCGGCATGCTCACTACTTTTTTTCTTAAGAAACATGCACAGTCGCTAGTGGTGAAAGACCCACATTTGGAAAAACCGTAATTACTGCCTAATAAATTAACTCAGATTGATAAAATTTTACAGAGATAGTTGACAACACTATTGAAGAATATTCAAGGCAGTTTTCATATTTAGTGAATGGATTTTTTAGTTATTTGAAGTTAAACACAACTGAGGACGAGTACTGGTACATGCCGACATTAGGAGCACTTACCCTATATCTACTTTTCATTATTCGACAATTTATTTTTAAATGTCATATTTTACAAATCTTTTCCTTGTCTATGGATTTTTGATGCATCGCATATGGAACATCCGAACTGCATTGTAATGAATTCAAATTTATAAAGTATCGGAGTCAAATTTGAGTTTGGACTCCGTTCTCGTTTATTCTTTTATTAGCCACTCCTACAAAACATACTCGTACATAAATATTATGCAATTGCAAATATAATATGATGCAACAAAAACAATTTTTTTTTTGTTTTGAAAACCAGGTTGTTATAGAAATTAAAATTAATCACATACTCGCCAAATGATTACAAAAATGTATGTATGTAAAAATTACTTTGTTATTTAGGTTGCATTTAAGATAAGACAATTTAATATTCTACGCATGTGCAACATATTCAATACCTTTTAAAACGTGATTTCCAGTGAGCGCACAGATTTTTTTGTTAGGCAAACTTTTTTTATTTTGTTTTGATCACTTTTTTTGTTTTGCATCACTCCACTACTTTCAATGTAAACAACAAACACAACTCCTTTCGCACACGCACACAGAGAGACACCTCGTTAGGTATGTATTTATGTTTGTCGTATGGTAATGTTTTGATTGGAGCTTCTACCTTATTTTTTAACAACGCAACAATAACAACACACATCAACGCAAATAACGCATGATCACCTTGATACTCAAACCGCTTTTTATTATTTTATTACTTGTTGTTGTTTTTTCTCGTGCGAGTTTTAACTAGAACCGTTGCTTATAGAACCAAAACTCAATCGACCGTAAAAACCGATAAATTCAATTTTGATACACACTCGAAATTATTTATTTTTTTCGCACATATATAACATATTTCGTATGTTATGTACATATATATGTTACATATTGTGGTTCTTAAAGAAAACATGAACACAACATTTATGATTCTAACAGACTTAAAAAAAATCATTTATGATTCTAACCACCTTTAAAACTTTTTTCTTTTTTAAAACACTTCAATAACAAAACATCTCCATGAAAACGAAGAAGACAAGTAGGAAAGAAAAAACACAAACAATAACCGCGATGATAGTGGTCGTTTGTTTTGATTTGAGAGCGAGAACGTACACAACGAGTGTATCCGAGATTTAGTGTCGATCGCGTGCTTTGACTTCGACAGACGTCGCTGTACTGACAAATTAATGTGAACGTTATAACAGCGATACAACCAACCAGCCAACAGTGCTCGGAAGTTAGTTGAATTTAATCATGAACAAAAAGCCAAATGATATTGGCGTAAGCGTCTGCTAAACAGCAACGTTTACGGTAGCAGAGCAGCACAAAATCTGCATCACTAAGGTGACCAGTAGAAAACGAGTTAAATCGCTTTGTGTTGGGATTGAATGCAAGCTATGTGCAACTGTCGTTATTCAAAATCATTTCATTAGTAGTGAGTGGTATAACGGTGATACATTGGAGCTACGGTGAGTCACAGTCAAACGTATCCACTTGGCTTTTTTCTATAATTTTTTTATATGTGAAATAAAATAACCTATATTTTAAAATATATTCTAAAACCTATTTGTTTGAAAATGAAATTAACAACATTGCACTATAGGTAATTTGCCCTGTTTTTGAAGCAAAAATTAATAACAGCAGTTTTAAACGATTTTTTTTTTACTTTTTAAATGATTTTTATGTACAAGAAAGAAAAAACGCAGATTTCCACAGTAGTAACCGGATATATCGAACAACGGTTATAAGCAACTACACATATAACGAACTAAGCTAATTCTTTCTCAGATATTTCCATTAGTTTTCTTAAACATAACAAACGGTTGAAAATGATTAAGGTAGTATGTTATAACAATTTCGACCCCGAGATTTGATTTTTGAAGGAAAAATTATTACAAAGTTGTATGTTTTTTTCAGAATGCATTAATAACGATTAATTCAGTACCCATTTATACTCTTTAAAGTTGTTAATATGTAAAACTGTGATGAAACCATGCTTATTACAGGCGAACACAATTATAGTAAACACTGGATATAATGAACAACATTTTTTTCATATGTCACTTTTTTATTTTTAATCAATGCTGAATAAAGTAAAATTTTCATGGTTTATATTCTAAGGGGAAGTCAAGACCGCCATTTCCTGTTCTCCACTTTTTTAGATTTTTTCTCATAATCTTTCCTTCGACAACCTCGACAACCGCAAATGATTATAAAAACAAGACAAATGAGTTCTGGGAAAAAGTTATTTTCTCGGACGAATCGAAATTTAACATATTTGGGTCGGATGGACGCTCTTTGGTGTGGCGGAAAAAAGGCGAAGAGCTCAATCTAAAAAATACTCGGACAACAGTAAAGCACGGAGGGATTGGAGTAATGGTAGGAGAATGCATGTAATGCATGTCGTGTTGGCAATTTGGTATTCATTGAGGAAATAATGAATAAAACAGTTTACATGAATATTTTGAAACAAAATTTGAATCAAAGTGCTGAAAAACTCAACATTCGTGATAATTATTACTTCCAACAGGACAATGACCCAAAACACACTACTATTGACGTTAAGAATTGGATCGTATACAATACACCAAACATGCTGATAACACCTCCACAAGCCCCGATTTAAATCCGATTGAGCACCTATGAGATCATCTAGATCAGCGATAGTCAACCTGGTCCCTACCGCCCACTAGTGGGCGATACTTACTATTTGGTGGGCTGTAGGATTTTCCTAAGTATATTATACATTTTAAGGCATTTTGAACTTAAAAGTGAAGAATCCATTTACAGTTAATGCTAAGGAAGCTTATACAAAGTATCAAGAAGAACTATTAGAAATAAAATATGAAGGAGATTGTAAACAGAGTTTCGAAAATGGCGGATTCGAAAAGTTGTGGCAACATAAAAAATATATCTTTTATATCCAAATATGTGGAAAGAGGTATTCAAATTATTAATACCTTTTCCTACCTCATATTTACCTACCGCCTTAATATATCTGAAAGAGGACACATTCGCTGACGAAAAAATAACCTGATATTAAATATTTAATCTCGCAGCATCCCATTAAATACTTAATATTTCACTATACTTAATTAAAATTACTTAATAAAATTCCAAACCCTAATAAATAAAAGCAGTTTATCGGTAAGAAAATTTTTCTATCACTCGAGGTGGAAAAGTGGGCGGTAATTAAAAAAAGGTTGACTACCCCTGGTCTAGATAAACGAATCCGAAATCATACAATTTTCAGTAAGGCCCAACTCAAAGAAATATGTACTTCTGACAGAATGGTGTAAAATATCGTCCGACTACACTAAAAACTTGTATACTCAATGCCCGAACGATAGAATGAAGTTGTAAAACTCAAGGGATATCCTGCCAAATATTAGTTAAGTCAATTTAATTGTAAAAATTAAGTAATATTCAATAATTCGTTATTTTTCTCCAGGGGTACCAAGACTTATGCTGTGCAAAAATATTCACTTGGCACTTGTCTATTTTGTTTTATATTTTGTTTTAATAAAAAAATAAATATTACTTTAATTTGTTGTAGTATAGGATTGAATACATGAAATAAAAATATATATTTGAAATTTTGTGAATTACATTTTGAGGAATTACTGAATATTTTTTGATTTGTATGGGGTACCATGACTTTTGCTGCTCACTGTATGTGTAAAAAATAAACCCATTTATTTTATTATAGTCAACTATGTAAATTTTGAATCGATTTTTAAACAAATATTATATATTAAATAAATAGCACACACCACCGCCAATACTCTCCATGTTCAATTTTTATGTTTATGGTTTGTATTTAGCGGTTTTAAACGTTTTAAAATACGCCTTAATTTCTTAATTTTTTTAATTTTATTTTCATTTTGGAATTCTATTATTTTTGCTGATTAAACCAAATTTAACATGTGGCTAATGGGCCATAAGTATACAATTCCGACCCTGAACACGGAGGAGACTCTGTAATGGTATCGGGCTGTACGAGCGCTGTCGGTTTAGGAATGATTATTATTCTAAATGATTATTTGAAATGTAGTACTGAAAAATTGGGATTGGGGACAACATTTTATCTGGATAACGACCGGATTTGAATCCTATAGAGAACTTATGGAATATTTTGGAGAAAAATATTATAAACCATAACATCTCAAGCATACAAAATCTGAAAAATCATTCACAAGAAGAATGAGGAAAATTCAGGCATCTTACACGGAAAACTTGGTAGAATCTATACCGACAAGGTTGTAAAAGATAACAAGCAGTGTTGCCAATTTAGCACTTTTAGTGCTAGATTTAGCACTTTTTAAACTCGTTTAGCACCAAAAAAATGGGTCTAGCACCTAGCACTTTTTTTAGCATTTTTTATTTTCCAGTAATTTTTTATAATTTTTGTTTCATCCCAACAAATTTTCCCGTTTTTCGATTTCATATTGACACATTGAAATTCCCCTATGTTGAATTTGATTTTCCAATGTTAAAAAAGTGACAGTAGATTTGTAAGCAGGTACTTCATATGGTGACTATGACATTGTCTGCTAGTAGATTGTTTATTTGAAAAAAACAAAAACAAATAAAGCGTTCCATTGGAATTTTCTGAAAATAGAAAAATTCCGGCAAACATATATTTTTATACCCTTCACTACACTATGGTCAGGGTAATATATATTTGTGCATATGTTTGTAACATGCACAAGGAAACGAGATAGACACACGGTTCCTTTCGAGAATATGCATCGAATCACTTTTTTAGCCGATTTATGCATGTCCGTCTGTCTGCCCATGTTAAATTGTAAACAAAGTACAACTCCCATTTTTGATTCGAATTCGATTACATTTGGCAGAGCTTATTTATTTGGGGAAATATGTTCAGATGTAGATATAGATTCCATATATATTTTCGTCCGATTTTAGGTAAGTAGGGCACACAAGGCCCTATATATTCTTCGATTTGAACGAAATTTGTACATAGGGTAATGAATTAAGCCTAGAAAGACGCGTGTTAAATTTCGTGAAAATCGGTTCAGATTTAGATATAGCTCCCATATATATTTTCGTTCAATTTAATGTAAATGGTGCACAAAAGTCCCTATTAATACATCGATTTGCACGAAATTTGGCATAGCGTACTGAATTGAGTCTAGAATGATGGGTGGTGAGTTTCGGGAAAATCGGTCCAGATTCCGATATATGTAGCTCCCATATTTATTTTCGTCCGATTTTATGCAAATGGTGCACCAAAGTCCCTATATATCTTACGATTTGCTTGAAATTTGTGCATAGGGTAATGAATTAAGCGTAGAAAGACGTGTGTTAAATTTCGTGAAAATCGGTTCAGTTTTAGATATAGATCCCATATATATTTTCGTTCAATTTAATGTAAATGGTGCACAAAAGTCCCTATTAATACATCGATTTGCACGAAATTTGGCATAGCGTACTGAATTGAGTCTAGAATGATGGGTGGTGAGTTTCGGGAAAATCGGTCCAGATTCCGATATATGTAGCTCCCATATTTATTTTCGTCCGATTTTATGCAAATGGTGCACCAAAGTCCCTATATATCTTACGATTTGCTTGAAATTTTGCATATGGTACTGCAAAATTTCTAGAAAGATCTATGTTAAATTTCATGAATATCGGTTCAGATTTAAATATAGCCGATTTTAGGTAAATAGTGCACCAAAGTCCCATTATATCCTTCGATTTGCACGAAATTTGGTATAGGATACAGAATTGAGTCTAGAATGATGAGTGAAATGTTTCCGAAAAATCCGTTCAGATTTCGATATAACTCCCAAATGTAAATATATACTCACTCGATTTTGCATTAATGATGCACCGAATTTCTAATATTTGTGCGATTAGCACGAAATTTTGTACAGCGTATCACATTGAGACTATAATGGCGTTATTGCGTTTTGTTGAAATTGGTGCAGATGAAGCCATAGCTTCCATATGTATTTCGAAAGGGTGTCTGATTGAAATTAATTGATTACAATTAATTACAGTTACTTTGGGTTATTGGGGTGCTGCCGTTAACCAGCAACCCCTAAATATGTATATATTAATAATTTCTGATAACGAGATTTTTTACTCAATTTGAAATATCAAATTAAAGGCAATTCGATTTTAAAATGTGTTTATGAGGGCTACGCTTAAAAGTGGACCAATGTTGATAATTTTTGGTAAGAAGACTTTCTACACAGGGAGAATCCGAAATACAAAACCGCATAGGTTGAAAAATGTGCCCAAATCCTTAAAAAAATCAAATATTGGGTATGTTGTACACAAAATTCCACATGTCCTAGGAGTAGTGCAATATATGGGCAAAATTCCAAAGCTCTGTTTTCAATATTGCGACCTCAATCGGATGGACATGGCTAAATCGACAAGGAGTAGCCTTTAAGAATAAATGGGGTCTCTGATGAATATTTCATTATTACATATTAACAATTTTGTTCATTTAATTTTTTAGCACTTTTTTCTGGCACTTTTTTTTAAATTTCTAGCACTTTCTAGCATTTTTTTCAACAAAATCTAGCATTTTTTCTCAACAGAGTTTTGGCAACACTGATAACAAGGAATATCAACTAAGTATTAAAAATCCAAAAAAAATACTTTATTACTTTTCACTGTGAGGTTGCAATTGCTTTTGGCAACTATGTTTCGTTTGGCCGGGCTAATCTTTTTATAGTGATAGTTACTTGAAATCAAATTAGTTTATATAAGGAAAAAAGGGGATATAGCAAAAAAGTGAGACAATGTTTTCCATTGATTACTTGTAAATCACAGCGCACCAAAATTACTAAATACCATCCTCTATGGATGGTAAATTTCCTAGAATTGTCCATTATTTACATTGAAGTTAACAATTCCACAGTAAACTATATTATGCTATAATGTAGTGAGACCACACAACGCCAAATTACAATTATTTGGGTTGTAAAACGTTTCCAAAATACCAAAATTTTGAGGGGTACCGTTATATGGACTACTCTAAGGGTAGACCAATGAGAATCTCGAAAACCATATAATATAATTTATAATTTATTTTAGGAATTATAATTCCAAAAACAAATTACAGCTGCTTCATCTAATTTCGAAAATTGGGCGTAACAATACAGCTCGTTTTTTTAAGTTGGCCTGAATGCAAACAGTAGAAAACTCTGATGTTTTTGAGATTTTACTATGAAAACACATTGTTATTATATATTTTTTTAAACAAAATGGCGAATTTATATAAGGTTTCGAATGTCAAATACAAACTAAATACATTTTTCATACACTTATTGAAATAACTAAAAATAAGGAATATATTGCCAGGACATTCGCTCATTTAAAAAAAAAAAAACATTTGGAAAAAAACAAACTTACCGCCTGTTTTTGTAAAATTCCAAACGAACGAATTCGAGTGACTTACGACCAAACTCCTTGGTTTTGAAAAATATGTCATTTATTTTTGTTTTGAATCAGAAAACCTTTATAAACATAAATAAAGGTTTGGTCGTAAGTCACTCGAATTCGATCGTTTGGAATTTTACAAAAACAGGCTGTTAGACTTGAGAATGGATCAAACATATTTGTAAGCAGTATGTACTCATATTTGTTGAATAAATGGATTCGGTTAAGCTATTATATGGTACGGTAATAATATTTTAATTTGCAAAGTTTGGATCAAAACAGACATTCAAGATTTTCAATGGGTTGTTGAATGAATACCAATGCTTGTTAAGATTTGTAACTTTGCGCACATACATATATATTTCAAGATTTAATAGTTGCTGCTTTGTTGTTGTTTTTTTTTTTTTGTGATTAAAGAAAATTCCTTATTTTCGATGGCGGGCATGATGACTCCTCATTGGAACACTGGAATCCAAAAATTCCAACGGCATTAGAAAGAGTATATTGTCTTCGCACAAAAAATTAAAAAGAATGGCTGAGCTTTAAAAATATTTTTTTTTAATATTTTTGTTAAGAAATAGGGAAACACTGATCCACTCTTGCCGTCACTTGATGCTAACACAATAAGTCGGCTCTATCTTCAAGAGTTGGTTACATTTTAATTTGAAATTTTACAGGGACATTCTTGAATTAGTGAAGGATCGAATTAAATCAAAAAACAAAATTTAATTGTTGAAACCCCTTAAATTCGAAGATTGTATTCCCCTTAAATTCGAAGATTGTATTGTATTCCGATTTGATCCGTTGATTTTTTCAAACCCACTTTAAATCCAAAAATGGAGTCAATATGGCAATCTTTTCTGGTACGTCTCCACAGATGATCAATTTTGACATAATTTTAATCCAATATCAAACTAATGAAATGTCTGTTTTGATCCAAACTTTGCAAATTAAAATATTATTACCAAACCTAGATGAAGTCTAAAGATCCTCACCCAGAAAGGGTTAACATTTTAAAAACATGTAAATTTAATTTGAGGTAAATTGAATAACCGATTCAACATTTCCACCATTTTGACAAACCTACATTAAATCCGAAGATGGGGTCTATAGGGCAATATTTTATGTATTATTTTTAGATGATCAACTCTTTGAAAAACAACATATACAGAATAAAGAATCAGTTTACACATTGAATAAGTTTTTCAAATAGACCCGCAAATTTTGTATAGAGTTATGGTCGGGACTTTGGGCTGGCCTATACAAAATGTGTGATAGCATATGTAATGTTTTGAAAAAATATAAATAAAAACCCAATTTTAAAAACAAATCCTGATATTCCATTATACTTGAGTTTTTAGTAAAATATTAAATATATGTCAAATGAAAAGATTGACTTGTTGCATACGTTTTTATTTATTCATTTAATATACATTTAAATAATATTAGTAATAATATAATCTATTAATAAAATAAAAAATTCTTACATTATAGCTCACGGCGTAGAGGTGTATATTTTCTTTGCAGACAAAATACACCCTACTTTTCATAATTGTACCATGGTACATATGACATCGGTGGTTCGTGCGACTACGTCTTAACCTGTAGGCCTATTCTGTAACTTTTAACAACATCCGACATTGTTTAAATTTATTTTTTTATTGTAAAAACAACAAAACAAATGAAATTGTTGTAAAATAAACAATATCGAATAAGCCTACTGGAGTTTGGAAACGATGTTACAATTATACAAGGTAAGGTATCATTGTCAACAAAGAGAAAATACGCCACTATCTTGTGGTCTATAATGGCAGAATAAATAATAAATAACGAATGCAATATGTCGTTCTGTTCATTTGACACATTTTAAACTTTTACTAAAAACGCGAAAAATGAATGGAATGTAAGGTTTTCTGTTCAGAATCGAGTTGGGAATATGATTTACATATGATTTACATATGTTTCCGTACTGCAAGAATGTACTAGATTTTACTATTTTCTTCGATATCATAAAGGAAAATTCATTCATTGTTACCCAAGAGTGCAATAAATTGAAATTTATCACAACCAATCGACATTACATTACCCACACATACTGCTCCACATTTCCCACATTTCCATTATTTTTATTCGCAGTTTAGAGTTGTTTGAAATATAATTAGTCTGCTTTTCCACAGACAGATTTTTATTTGGCAAATTTTTTGTTTTCTCTTTTGAAATTTTCGCTTGCTTTTCCATTAGCAAATTTTTCTTTGCCAAATTTGCGAATCAAAATACAAAAGAAAGAAAATAAAAGTCAAAAGTGTTTGCATTTTAAAGTTTTTTTTTTTAATATTTTTTTTTTATTTGTTATATATTTTATTATATAAATTGCAAAAATTAAAAATTAAATTTCACTTGCACAAATTAAAGAAACAGGTTTGTAAACAAAAGCCGGCTGTGTGTCAGTAAATCGAATAGGTTCAAAAGGAAATGTCAACAAAATTGTTTTCAACGAACAGAGCAAAGCAGAATTTGCGTGCAAATTTTTGTTTTTCTTCCTCGCACTCCTCTCACCAACAAACTCAGTATTTGCCAAATAAAAATTTGCCTGTAGAAAAGCAGAATTATAGTGCAATGTTGTAAAATTCTTCATTAAACAAATGGTTTTTAGAATATATTTTTCAAAGCATTACACACATTTTGTATACGACTTTGGTATAACAAGCCACTAATGAAATATAGGAAGAAATTGTAATTTTTTAAGTTGCTATAGCCTACCGTGAATAATTGTGCCATTATGTTTTTAGTCGTCTGTTTCTGGTTTCTACATGTAAATGTAATTGGACTGGAACACATAAAATATCGATGTTTAATTTATAGATCCCTATTTGTTTGGTTGTTATCGTTGTAGTCAATGACGCCATTGACATTACAGCGGAGCTATGTACTGTAATACCGAGTGAAGCTGGAATCCTGAAATTGGGAAATTTGATTTCTATTGGATTTATATTAATGTGTACCAAATGGTACTAAATTTTATAATATTAAAGGGCTAAGCAGAATGCTCGCGTTGAGCCATCCGTTGCGTTATGTGTTATCGAAAATACAACAACCACAAGGAAACGATAACAAAAACGCTCGATGTTGATGTGCGCTGCGCTTCGGAGTTAAATATATTTTAACTTTTTGCGTGCGTTAACGCGATAACAAAAAACGCTCAACGCGAACATTCTGTTTAGCCCTTAAGATTTGGGTTAATCTATAGAACACAAACCATGAAATTTGGAATTAGTTTTGGAAAAAAGTACTTCAAGTTTACGAAAGGTAATAAATGGAACTAAAATCGGTATAGAGCTTGATTGCTGTTGCAGTCAGAATTGGTGTGTAGTGTTGAGATATGAAGGTAGTTTTGGAAATACGTAATTAAAGATAACAAAGGAACTAAATTGTACTAACATTTTAATTATGGTCAATATTGATGTGTATGATCTATGATGCAATTTCATAGCCTCTCCTTTCCAAGTGCCAACCTCGCCCACCCACGGTGACCCCTGTTTTCGCAAAAGAGGCGCTGGAGAGTATAATTATATACCAAATATATGTTTATGCTCAACTTACTTATTATTGGTCTGTTTCCCAACTACAAGAATTTACTAGATTTTACAATTTTCTTCGTAACATAAAGGAAAATTCATTATCGTAGTAAAAAGTAGTGGATTCTTTCAGTACGGGACAGACCATATATCTTAAATAGTACAGAAAAGCAAGATGGGAAGAAGGCGATGCTGCGGAACACAGCTATAGTGAAATAGTGAAGAGGAACAAGACAGAAGGAATATCAAATATCATCATGCAATAATAAGGTGATGTATCAAAACAAAAACATTTATTTTTAAGCACACCCCCTTTCCGCCCGTTGGTTAATTGCATGGCACAATTATGTTTTTACAAATCACCCAACAGGAAAATTGGAAACGCATACAATTCGAAATTGTTTTTTATTACATGTCATGGGAAAGTTTGAGGACGAAAATATTTCTTCATGGAATGTGCAATTTTAAGAAAATTTTAGGTTTGAAATATTGAACCAAGTATTTATAAAGAAATTCGAAAGTCGATCTTGAAAAGTCGACTTTGCGATTTTCTTTAAGTTCAAAAGTCGACATCGACTTTTTGACTTTTCAATACAAAAAATCGATTAATCGATAAGTCGAAAGTCGATTTACTTGTCCCTAACCGAGTGCATCATATTCAGGACATTCTACATATTTAGGGCGCATACAGAAGAGCGTTTGGTTGGAATTGAATTTGCAAATTCCAGTTCATTGTAAGATTGGCATAATTTGTTCCTTTTCATATTAATGAATCGTGTGTGCCCTAGTTTGGATAATTGAAGTGATTTACATTGTCTAAGCAAAATAAAGAAAACAAAAGAATCTTGGCGTCATTGTGTCTTTTGCGACTTGCCGATAGTTTTTCTTTTGCATTTTTTTTTATGTGAAACAAAGCTCATCTAAATGTGCCCAAAATGAAAGTTACAATCAAATCATGGATGGGTGTTGCATCATGGCGTTGGATAGCAAATGATGAAAATTGTGGCATTTGTCGTATGTCATTTGAGAGTACATGTCCGGAATGTGCGCTTCCCGGCGATAATTGTCCATTGGTGTGGGGCGTCTGTACGCATTGCTTCCACATGCATTGTATTGTCAAGTGGCTGAATTTGCAAACTATGAATAAGCAGTGTCCAATGTGCCGACAAGCTTGGAAGTTTAACTTTCACTAAACGCTTGGAATTCAATAGTCGATCAAATGAAACGGAATTAAAAATAAATAAACAAATTAAACTATACAATAATAATCAAATCGAAACTAAAAGTCAAAATTTTGCGGAATCAGCATATTTTGCTGTAGAAAATAAGTTAAGGGAGGAAAAAACGAACGAAGTGAGAGCAAGCTGTATATTGAAATTAAAAACCATCTGTCGCAGCGCGCCAGCTTTTAAGAGTAGTAACGTTGCTCTGAGTTGCTATTGTTCCATAGAGTACTAGTAGAAGAATAACACACAACGCAACCTCAGAAGAGAGGTAAAGTGGATTCAAGTGCCGTGAGCGAGAGTGAGACAAGTTGGAGAGTGAACAACAACTAAAACAAATAGGTAGTTAACAAGGGTGCTTGTATTTTTTTTCATCTTTTCTGCCAAACAATAGAATAATACATATCTATGCCTTCTATTACAACTTTCTTTCTAGCGACAACGCCGCAATTCAAGAAGACCAAGCATCGTTTTAGTGTAAAGAAAACATTTACAGTTGTCATTGCGCAAATTGGCAAAACCGGTAAATAGCAAAAATGGAGGAGGACCACAAACTTACACTGCCCGGCTTACCGCCTTTACCGAAAAGCCTTAGTGCGGCTATCGGCCAGCCCAATTCGTCATCACCTCTAAGTCATGCCCATCACTTCTTGGATCCTGATTTGTATTTGGGTGCTTCTACCTCTGCGGCGGCATCGCATCGTGGCAGTCAACGTGTAGGTGGTGGGGGAGGCAGCAGTAGTAATTCATACCGCCATGGTAGTCTATCATCGACGCAGGAATCGCTTAGTGATCGTGAAAGTATACACAGTCGAGCCTCGTCCACACACAGTGCCGGCGGTCATCTGTCGCACTACCATCAACAGCAGCAGTCTTCGCTGCTGCACACGCCCACCAACAATAACCACTCCAACCACAGCAGCAATAACAATTCGCATAACCATCATGCCCGTACTGACAGTGATAGTACATCTGGGTCAAGTACCACCACAAAATTGGATACACAATTGGCCATATTAAGGCGTGAAATGTATGGACTAAGGCAGTTGGATTTATCGCTGTTATCTCAGTTGTGGGCTCTAAATGAATCGATACAAGGGTTCCGTGCATACATACAGGAACAAGAAGCTCTATCGCCTCCATCACCTTCTCCCACGCCATCGGAAACAAATTCCCTTACATCGGAACCAGATGAAGAGTCGTATTCGGGACAGCATGCTCTACCGGGCAAAGTAACACAACAACAACCGCCCATAACAATGGTGCAGAGTTTACTGCCGAAACGGGGTTCTACCACATCAACTTCGACCTCGAATACATCGGGTTCTTCATCGAATAACTCATCGATAAGTAAACATCAGCATCATGGCGGAAATGGAGTGTTTCCAGCAAGCAACGGCAGTGGCATTATGCCGCCACAAGCTCCATTGCCACAGAAATCGCATCCACAGTTACCTCGTATACTGCAGCAACGAATGCGTCGAGCTCCCCCGCCACCACCACCCAATCGGCCCAAGTCATCGACATCAATTACTTCCAGTTCCTCACATGGTGGTGGAGGCAACACTGGTCACCACCACCATCATTCAACCGCCACCAGTAAATCTTCATCGCCTTCTCCATCTCCAGCACAAGGCGGAAATATAGTTAATCAGTCGTCATCTTCATCGATGGCTCCACGGCATGTATGACAAAATCCCTTCTTAGACTAGACCGCGGTGTTAGAGTTGCCAGTCTAGTCTAAGAGCATAGGGATTCACACAACTTATAATGCTAAAATACAAAATTTAGAACAATAAAACGACGTTAATTGAACGTAAATTCTTACCACAACGTAACCATACCAAACAAATCTAAAAGATTGTCAATTTTCTTCTTATAAAGAAAATATTAAGTATTGCTACTGGATCTAAGGTAAGCTGTTCTGTTGTTTATTTTATTACTAGAAAGTTTTACGAATGCATTGTACAGCTTTAGAGATAAAATAAAAAAAAATCAAATATGTCTTAATATGTATAAATTGTACAATTTACTTACTATTAATGGCAACTAAATGAGTAATAGTCTATTAAAAATAAAATTGACATTTGGAAATTTTTTAAGGGCCCCATACACCATAAATCATGCCGTCATGCCGATGAACCCCTTTTTGTATATGTGAAATTGACTAGTGTATGGCAAACTCTTCAATCTTTATTCCAAAAAATCGATTTTTGTCCCAAAAATTGCATTTTGAGTCGTAAATTAAGTTGTTTTTTATTCCGTCACAATTTTATTATTGTTGTACACAAAATTATTTACTGACAACTTTCAAAATGAATATTATTCACCAGATTGATAGGGGTACATTTTCAAAATCAAAATTATTTTGATTTTCTTCATGCATTGTGTGTGTCACACATACATAAATAAACTTTCAAAAAATAACATATACTATGATAAATGCTGTAAGGCATGATGTATAGTGTATGGGGCCCTTTATATTCTCAACGTCATGCAATTGCTCTACAAAATGTTAGTTGATTAATTCAATTGTTATATGGATGCAAATTTAATTTGTTGATGTACAATATTTTTATTTAGATTCGCTACATCCTTGCATTCGGTATATACATTATATTTGATATTATATTTGCTTTACTTTGTATGAAATAAATAAAAATTGGCGGAAAAATACTTTATAAATTATACTTAGGATTTCTTTCACAAAAATAAAAACATTTTTAATGTACAGTACAAATTATACATTCTGAATACAAAACGATTTAAATTTTTTTTGGACTGTATAAACAAAATGCTACAGTACACATTTTAAAAATGGAAATAAATATGTACTTATAAACCTGGAGTACCAACAGGTATGCACGGTAACTTTTCTAGTAGAAATTAGTCTGTAAACCTGGATGAGAGAGTTCGCTCTCTTCTTTTAAAATGAACAAAAAAAAAAAAAAACTATCGTACAACATCCAGTAAAATCCACGATCACTGTGTATATATAGAAATCCTGATTATAAGCACCAACGATGTTTATAATAAATATCTCGCTTATATGCAGATCCAATACCCACACAATATCCGCTTTAAAACTACTTACTTTTTACGTCCCTGGTACCTCCCATATATACTTTCGCCCGAATGATTGTGCTCAATATCGTAAATTGGGCTGGGCTCAAAAGTAAATCAATGTTGATTTTTGGTAATAAGATTTGACAACCAATTATAACATAAAATACCAAATCACAGTACAACAAATTTCTGTACATGGCATTAGATTTCTTAGTTAATTTATTTTCTTATGTGTTGCTACTTGTCGACATTTCTCATTGCCAAACAATATTTTTGAAGAGTTTATATGTATCTGGCAAAACATTGTTTTATTTTCCAAAATATATTTCATTTAATTTTCAATTTTTTGTTTCTTTTGCAGGAACTGATTTGCTTTTTCTACAATTACTCTGAAGCTGTTAATGATCATCAAAACTAGAAAATATTACTCAACGAATATTACTGCAGTATAATAAAAATTTCGCATAGCCAAAAACACGTTCTGTTTTATTTACAAAGAAAAAACCTACATATTGCATAAATTCGATTGCGACAAAGGACATGTTCGTTAATGGTCGTCACAACCACAACGAATCCCTGTTTGAAATAACGTATGCCAGATACAGGAATGATGCATGTTAAGTGCAAACATGTAAGTTTGGCTACACATTTATATTAGTTTTAAGAAATTATTGTTTAAAGCTAAAAAGTACACTTTATGTTGGGATCATTGCTACATATTTATTGTGGATAAATAAAAACAAAATATTTGCAAATTTCTTCACTACATAGCGTATAGTTACTATTGCCGAAAAATTGCATGTCTCTTCGACGAAACTGTTAAATATTCATAAGAATAAAATCGATCACTATTTTAGCTCTTTAGGGAATTTTGAAATTTTGAAAATAAAATTATTGGTCTTAATAAATTTCTTTATAAAATCCACGTCTATTGGTCTTAACCGGAATTAACTGTTTCCCTCAATTTCAAAAAAACAATATTTTGAAATATTGACATAGAGCATTTGTTTATTTTATTATTTGTTCTTCAAATAAATTTACATAAATACTTTTTTTTAAATCTTCAAAATATAGGCTTTTATATAAAATATAATAATTGACTTAGAAAACGCCGAAAATTACCAAGTGCAAAGCAATGTTTAATTTCTTTTCTAAACGAAAGGAAATTGAATAGGCCAGCAATTTCAACAACTCCATAGATACAGCAACAAATCTATTAAATTTTGCCAATGCCAAATTCAGAAGGTAAGACATGAATGATGGATGTACAAATGAAAGTAAAATTTTATTTATTTATCGGATCGGAAGTTCGAAATGTCTGGAGTTTTATTCGAATATATGGATTCATATTTAAAAATGTTGACAGAAAATATTGTTTGTGCCAATCCTATCGTAGTGGACCTTCGGGTCGCTGAAATTTTCTATTATTTTCTAGATCATCCCGGTACGCATCAGTTTTTTTGTTTGCTACCCAAACATAAGATATTCTTCTATCATAACTAGAAATCCCGTTATTTGATTTATTATTTATGTCGGAATTAAAGTTGGGATAATATCTTATTTTCTTCAATTTAGGAACTATTCTCTCATCCTTCACTCCATTTTCTCTTTTTCTTATCATTTCATTTTTCCCATTACGACTGTGTAGTCTATACAGTTTTGGTTATACTTTTTCAATGTTTTGCATATAAAGAAAACATTGATTTCTTGCTAAACAAAGCCACTTACATTTTGTTTTAAGATTCCTGCTGTCTGAAATTAATCCATGCATAGTGAGTTGAGGATCACAACTATGCGTGCGTGATGTGTGTAGATAGTGAGAATTATGGTATTATGTTTGTTAGCTTTGGGGTTACAGAAAGTTCGACACTGCAGATATGTAGTGTCGTACGGTGCTTGTCTTTACTGGTGGCAGATATAGACTCTGCTTTACTAAAACGGAAACAATATGGGTGTTTGTTTATCCGAGTTATCCGATATTTTCACTTAAGCGGAGGTCCGATTAACTGAACATAATTTCAGTTATCCCAACTTCGCATAATTGAATAATTTGTTCTGTTATAGGAATTTCTTGAAATTAGAACTATTTCTATAATCGATCTTTTATAGAGAATTTGCATGTTATAAACTAAAAGTGGTTGACATATTCACATTCACTTCTTTGTATTGGACTTTTATTATAAAATGCGCGGCACCTAACGAAGTCCATATTTTTTACCATTAAAAACATGTTTGATTTTAAAAATGAAATATATCGGTTCATATTTTAAAAATGTTCAATATGACAACACTGGCAAAGTATTTTAGCTTTCTGCTTCTTTTTCCTTAGCGATCGTTCTTCTTTGATGACGATAGGTAATCGTTGAGGTACCGATTAATAAACTTATCGATGACATAATCGATGGAACCTCAACATATTCAATTTGGTTTTTCGAAAAAAATTGTTCTTATATATGTATGTATTTTTGCATTGACTATAAGAGCATATTTGAGATCGGTTTTTGTGGTTTAATATATCCTAGACGCATTTAACTTCAATGTGACTACAATTAGTAATCCAGTGTAGTCAAGGGGTGGGTGTCATCTTAAATTTTGAACGGTACGTTCTGTTATATACATATTTTTCCAGTTGTTGTCAAAAGTTTGGCCGGACGAACATTACGTTTTAAAGGTGATGATACATACTCGGAAATAATCATTAATTATAGCAAAAAATATCTCTTACGTGGGTATGAAAGTTTGTATTCCTCAATTAACATTCCGTGTCACTACATCCCATTCTCATGACATTCGGTAAAGCAGAGTGATTTCAAATGAAATTGCAAGGTTTGACTCCAAAAGCAAATTCAGTTGTAAAATATTCTCAATCCATTTCCGAGTCATTTAAGTATTGAACAATTTTAATCTATTTTTGTGTACGTTTATTGTTTTTCCATCTCCCAATGATAGTGAGCAGTTCCCATTATACATTGGCTCTAATTTGTGACCAGCATTATTGTTTATTAGTACTAGATCACCTATGTGTATATTTAGAGTGTTTGCAATTTACTAGAACATTTTTATTTAGTAATCATTTTTGCTGCTCGTCATTGGGCCATATTATAACAGTATGTTAGATACTTAAGCCACTCATCCAATCCGTTCTGTCTAATGATATATATGAACGTATATATTCAGTAAATGTCCTATGTGACATTTCTATGGAACCAGTTTGATGATGGTATGCCTTCGAGGTGACATGTTAAACATCCATAAAAAGTTCATGCAGATTCTGGTTTTATACTCTGTCAGTAATAACATTCCTCGTTGGTCCATATGTGAGTACAAAGTTTTCAATAATGGCCGTAGCTACTGACCGTTTTGTCAGGCACTGGTATAGTTACCAAGTACTTTGTGAGATCACATATTATTTTAACAGCCTATCCATTACAGTTGTTTGATTTGATGAAATGAATTATAGTGTCAATAATTGTTATGCACAAAGGCTCTTTCGTCGTAATTTTTTAACATAATTTTTGATGTCCTTAGACATTCGTTTCAAACGATATTTTTGAAGGAGTTTTTTTGAGATTCTTTTGATACCCGGATGACCTCCTGACAGGATCGCCATGCGAAGAATACAAGTCCATTTAGTTTTAGTGTTGTTTATTGAATACATATTTTTTTAATATGAAAACAGCATCCAAAAGTGTTTAAGGGTACAACCCATATTGGAGTATTTGGATAATTTGTCAATTCCCTTGTCTTCTACATATTTTAGTACTAAGGGATGAATACTAATTCATATATTCTTTGACCCAGTCCATGTACGAGATTTTAGCTCTCTCTTTTCTTACGAATGTGTCCATGCAGAATGCATTTTATAATATTTTATGTACCGTAATGTAGCCGGAATCTAAATGGTGACTACAAAACCCCAAAATCTATTTACTGTTTGAAAAACTCACACTTATCCAGCTGATCTTTCATTTTGGCGTTCTATAGTATGGAAAATTAAGTTTAGATGTTTTATATGATCCTATTCGGTCTTCTTCTTCTTCTGACATATGTTTTCATATATCAATTCCTCCGTGTTTGAGGTGGAATTTAAAGTGGCATGAGACACTGAGTCTATGTTGCCACCTTCATATATTTCATGGGATTTTTGTGTTTTATGGGTAGAATTGGCTTATATTTTAATATAGTTTTGATTAGTTTTTGTTTTTAAATTCGTATAGCTGCATCTTTGTAGTATTTTGCTAAGGCAAAGTATGCCCTAATATTATTAGATTTTAGTATTATATCGATTGAATGTTGATAAACTCCGAGTTTTTGTAGATTTTGCAATAAAGAACGTCTGGTATTTAGGTCAATGTCAGGGCAATTAAAGGTGATGTGGTCCATAGTTTGCATGTCTCCACAATCACATCTGTCAGAGCTGGTTATGTTAATTTTGTGGAGATGATGTTTCATCTGATTGTGGCCAAATCGTAGTCTGATTGTTGTTGCGACCCTTCGGGGCATTTTAACATTTCGGAACTAAGGAATACAGTTGACTTTGGGGGAAATGAGTAAAATCGTCTGCCTATATACTTCCATTCCATTTTTCTTGCCAAGATGTGACTGCCGAAGATTTGTCGTTTTGTCTCAAGTCGGATGGACATAATTTTGGGTAAGAATCGGTTGGATTATGGTTAGTGGCAATGAAGTCCACATACTCGTTACCATCGATGCCGCTATGGCTAGGCACCCATAGAAAGTGTATAGTGTAGGCCTCCCTAGACATTTGATAAATCTCATCTTTTATTCTGTAAATAAAGGGATGGGTATTTCTGGAGTTTAGCGATTCAATGACCTGAAGGACTGATTTGCTGTCGGTGATGAGTACATATTTCCCAGGATCGCAGGTTTTGATGAGCCAGATCGTTATATTTTTGGATACATTTATTTGTTGGATTCCTGCAAACAGCAATAATATTATTAATATAATTACTGTCCAGGAATTTAAATCTCTCCGGCAATGGCATAACATTGGCCTCTACTTCCAACGACTGTGTATGTGTGGAAATCATTGCTCCCAGAGCAGTTCGTAGTGCACGAAATTCAATTCTTTGTGCCTTGAGCATTTTGTTTAATGAACAATCAAGTAGAAGATGTGCCATATATTCAATTTTTGGCCTTACCACTCCGATATATAGGCGAATGAGTTATTGCGGGTTGCCTCCCCAAGATACACCACAAAGTGACCGGATAATGTTCATGAAGTGGAAAGTAGTTTTATGTAAATGATCGATATGTGGTCCAAAGCTAAGTTTAGAGTCTATAATGAACCCTAGGAAGTTGAATTTATTAACAGATTCAATACGTTCGCCATTGATATGCAAATCAATCTGTAAATGTACGGATGAACGATTAGAAGGGTTCAAAATCATGTATTTTGTTTTTTGCGGGGAGAGGTCCAATTGTAGGTTTTCAAGTCTGTTTACTAGGCAATTTAGTGCAAGCTGTATTTTCCTTTGAGCAACAATGAGATCAGTATCTGAACAGAAAACGACAAGGTCATCTGCATAGCCTAAGATTTCCACTTCTAAGTCTTTGAATATGTCATTGATGTACACATTGAAGCTCAACGGGCTCAAGACGGAGCCCTGCGGTGTCCCTGTAAAATACCTTCGTGTGTGAAGTTTTTCGGTGTCAATGATAAGTTCTTTGAAATAAAATAGACGATGTAGTATAGAACAGATGTGGTCACTTATGCCGAGCTGCTTATATTTTTCAACTAAAATGTTAATGTTTACGTTGTCGAAGGCACTTTTTATGTCAAAGAATGTAGCTATCAAATATTTGTACTCCCTTTTTGCTAGTTGAGCTGATGACCATAAGCAGGTAACATTATCCCGCGTCGATCTGTTTTTGCGGAATCCAGATTGGGAATTGTGTAATTTGTTGTTAGATTCTATTTGGTGATCAATCCTGCGAAATAGCAAACGCTCGAATATTTTGCGCCAACAAGAAATTAAGGCAATGGATCTAAAAGAGTGTGGATCAACAACAGGTTTACCTTTTTGTGTATGGGGCATCCAAGAGTTTGGAATATCTCCGGTGCGCCAAACATGATTATATAAGAATAATAATTCGTTTTTTATCTCATCGCTGAAGTCCTTCATGTGGCCATGACGAACGCCATCAAGACCTGCGCTTGTATCCTTGGATGTTTTTATAGCTGCATTCAATTCATCCATAGAGAAGACACTATCACTTAACGTAGGGTTCACAGGAGATTGTGAATTTATTGGACCGATTGGTCCAGACAGTATGTCGTAGAATTTATCAACGTACGCTTCTGGTATGATTTGGTTTTTATTGGTGTATTTCCCTCTAAACTTTTAAACTGTATTCCATAGCTCTGTTGGAGTTATGTCGGCGTCTATATTTTCGCACATTGTTTCCCATCCCTTTCGCTTTTCTTCCCTTAGGGTATAGAAATATTCTTTTTGGCAAGCCTTTAGTTTTTCATTGTTGTCTCTGTTTGGCAATTTCTTGAAACGCGTAAGGGCCTTAGTTAGCTTAGCTTTGACTTTTTTACAATTCAAATTCCACCAGCCATTATCGGGGTACATTTTTTCTTCAGCATCCTTTTTTGCCTTTTGCCTAATTTCTTCTCGAATTTCACAGTGGTTGGACCTTGAGTCGTGTGGCTTTCCGCAGTTAACACACTTAGGTATTAATAAACAGATGCCTGAGTGCGTGGTGCCACAGCGTGGGCATAGGTCGTGTAATCGATTGCAAACTTTGGAGGAGTGTCCGTACCTCCAAGACCTCTTACATTGAAGTATCCTCCCAATAAACGGTTTTACGGGAAAGTAAACCTTGTTTAGGCATATGTGAGATGGTAATTTGTCACCACAGAAAGACAACATTACCGCTTCCGAATTGATTCTACTAACTTCATTGGAGGGGCCAGGTTTGGTGAAGCGCTTGACTTCAGTTATATCGACGTTCTCAGCAATCGGTTCGTATTCGGTTTTGTGCTTGATGATTAGATTTTCAAATAGAAAATTTTCTGTGAGTTGGTTGTCCGCTGGTATTTGCACTACAGCTTTTATTTCGCAAAGCTCAGCAGGTATAAAGACGCGGAAATTTCTTTGAACCTTTGTTGGTACTTGGGATGATCCTGTTGTAGGTCTTTTGTACGCAGGATTTATAGGAGGTCTATTAATATAATTTATTTGTCTAGTTTGCATAGAAAGACTTCCTATGTCTCTCTTGTCGGAGTAATGCATCATGAGGCATTTTCGTATCCTAGCATTTGCTCGTTCCCTTCGAAAATATCTAGTGCCCTTTCAACGGATTTCCTCCATAAGAATAAGAAAGGGTTAGCTTTTCAAAACAACATTGAATCGAATTTTAAATTTTTATACTCTTTGTTATTTTTTTATCTTATGCAATTTTTTTTTTTTTTTTCATAAAAGCAATTTTAATATTTTTATCATACCCTGCTCGGGGCTCAATTAAAAATATTTTAGTTACATTTAATTTTTAAAAAAATTTCAGTTTTCAATTTTTTATCGCGTCTTACTTTATGGAAAGTTAAGCTAACCTTTTGGCATGAGAACGACACAATTGATATGTTCGATTTCAATATGTTGTTTTTAACATATAAGTTAAAGACGAGAGTCCTGGTTAAGATAAAAAAATACAACTCGACAACAACAGTCGATGGAAAAAGTAAAAACCAAGAATAATTAAATTTAAATGACTTTATTAATTTTGACTTTAAGTAAAGATAATTAAAACGACACGTCAGATTCCCAAACTCCAACTGAATTCTAGCCTTCGTAGTTGTTGACTCCAAACCTCACGTTGTGGGCAGCGACGTCCAAATTATGCTTATTTAAATATTGCCCACAGGTACGGTAGGCCTAGTGCACGAGTTCGATGACTGTGGGAACATATATTACCGTTTCGCAACTGGCTCAAAAGTGCTGACTTAGCGGCACGTGTAAGTATGAGACATCGCAGCACAGTAGTTTGAAGATATTTAAGTGTGTTAACTTATATATATATATATATATATATATATATATTGGGTTTATAAAAAATATAACTATCAAATAGGCCTGATTGTTCTTATTAGTTCCAAAATATTTGTATTTTAATGTATCACTATGTACAGTTATAGTTTTATAGCATTTAATAACATTGCTACCATTTTCATTTGCTGCAATTATATTATAGCGGCCAAAATATTGTTCATGACGCAAAAGTACTTATCATTTAAAGATTAAAATAGGATTTTCATTGTCTGGTCCTAAATTTGTTTTATTTTGGATGTTTCTAACAATGGTCATGCATGCATGCTTTCTATGAATTCTATCAATTCGACTTCATTGATAGGTGTCTCTTCAGCCAGTTCCTGGCCAATACATACCGATGGAGACTTTCGGATTGCTTTGCCCACATTCTGTTTTTCAAGATGTTTAAGGTCTCTTTCACCCCAGTTATTTTTTTGAATTCACCAGTCAGCTCTGCTTGAGTTCTTTTCGAGTGGTGGCTTTTGACAAACTGTTCATTCGTCCACTTTGAAATATTGTACTTGTTATGATAGTAGGATCTAGTGGGATTCAATTCAAACACATAAATTTGAACTGACACTTACAATACAATAATATTCCTTATAAGCACATGAACTTTAAGGCGGCCGTCAAATAGCAAATAAAACGCTTGGTTTAGTCACTACAAAACATACACATATATATTTTTTATATAGAACAATAAAAAATATATATATGTACGTTTTAACATTCTCCCCCGCGTTGACATTGTTCAAGTAATGAGTGCGCCTGGGCTGGATGAATGTGGGGATGAATCCATTGTAACATCAATTGTAGATTTATGAGATCTTATAGCTGGTGTAGGTATGGATTGAGATGGCCTTTTAAATTTGGAGTGGATCTTCCAACTCAGCAGACCAAGTAAAATAAGAATGCAGCAAGCTAAAGATGCGTAGCTAACTGCATGATGATGTTGACTTGATGAGAGTATTAATTGTGGTAGATGTTTTAGAGTTGATTCATGCAACTGTTTTTGTATATTATCTATTTCTTCTTGATGAATCATTTGTTGAAACATTTTCAATTTCCTCTTGCAGACTTATATATTTGAAGCTTAAAAATGTCCATGTATCGTAACAAATTTGTTTTTATCACGCAGTTAGGACCAATTTACATTATTCCGGAATTTTTAACGATGATGAGGGTGGTTTCAGATCCGCATACCATTGAAGATTCAATATAGGCTGTAGTAGCAAAGATCCATTTATTTTGATGATGTAATTGACTCCAAACTGCTGTTCCAGTAATTTTGTGAAGACGGCAATTGCTAGTTGATTGCTTATTGAAGATATTGATGTCGCAAGGGTTAACAAGTGCATTTTTCTTGAGTTTTGGCTGCTGATTTCTGTAAATATATTTATCATCGTTTGTTTTGAGGCAGCTTGATATATCCTCTGATTTGAAAAGAATATCTTCTTCTCTGTGTGCATCGGTAGATATGTATTCCGTTTCTGGTAGAATGGCGATTAAGGTGTCATTTTGTATTGTTGGAACTGTAACTATTTTGAACAACTCAAAAAACTGTTGGTTAACTAAGGGTATCTTCACTTCAAAAATTATTTCATATTTTGTCACTGCCCCTATGACACTCATAAGCATATAAAGTTTAATCAAATTATCACCTGCTGTTGGCAAAGCATGTGAAATTGGAAGATTAGCCTTGATGACATTAATTTCTTCTTTCAATTGATGAGGAGCCAATAACAGGGGACTGATTTTTCCATGATGAGTATCAGTAAGTACATTAATGATACCATTGAAGATTCAATATCGGCTGTAGTAGCAAAGATCCATTTATTTTGATGATGTAATTGACTCCAAACTGCTGTTCCAGTAATTTTGTGAAGACGGCAATTGCTAGTTGATTGCTTATTGAAGATATTGATGTCGCAAGGGTTAACAAGTGCATTTTTCTTGAGTTTTGGCTGCTGATTTCTGCAAATATATTTATCATCGTTTGGTTTGAGGCAGCTTGATATATCCTCTGATTTGAAAAGAATATATTCTTTTCTGTGTGCATCGGTAGATATGTATTCCGTTTCTGGTAGAATGGCGATTAAGGTGTCATTTTGTATTGTTGGAACTGCAACTATTTTGAACAACTCAAAAAACTGTTGGTTAACTAAGGGTATCTTCACTTCAAAAATTATTTCATATTTTGTCACTGCCCCTATGACACTCATAAGCATATAAAGTTTAATCAAATTATCACCTGCTGTTGGCAAAGCATGTGAAATTGGAAGATTAGCCTTGATGACATTAATTTCTTCTTTCAATTGATGAGGAGCCAATAACAGGGGACTGATTTTTCCATGATGAGTATCAGTAAGTACATTAATGATTTCTGCCTGTGTTCTCTGTAGGTTATAGCGGATAAAACCAAATGCGTTGATAGAAGTCCAAACAGTTGAGAATTGTTGAATTGGGCGGATTCTTCAGCTATATCGTTTTTGTGTTTGTCAACCATCTTTAAAATCTCCCGTATTTTTTGGTGAGTGTTAATCTCATCCTGTTTTATAACATTAATAGTTGAATCAATTATTGAAGTCTGATTTTTCAATAGACTATGTTCGCTTTTTGCCTGCTTGATGGTCTTTGACATTTTTTCTGCATAGTCCGCATCAAGAACTCCAAAAAAATATTGCAAATTATGTTGAATGAGTTCCTTTTACACGTTTGTTGATGAATAATTCTTTGTCTTGTAGTAATTCATTTTTCGTCTGCTTCAGGTTGTTTACAAAAATATTGCACATCTCATGCTGATACATTACAGGGCACATTTGCTCCAACGATTGTAAGCCGGATGCCAATGACTCTATTTCAGAAACAAAGGGCTTTAAGTCATAATATACTAACATCTTCCATTCTGCCGTATTCAGTTTCACTGTTCCTAATCCTTCAAAATATAATTCCGGATCATTGTGAAATTGTGTAACTTTCAAATTGTTGCACAGGACAATAGGTATTAGGTACAATGTTAATAACTCTCTCACTCTTGTATGCCCTTAGAACTTGCAGCTGATAAAAGTAGCTCTTGCGCCTTGTCCGAATATAAAGTTTCAGATAATTCCTCTAAACTATTTTTGGCTCCACCAAACAATGTATCCAAAATGGCGCACAGTAGTCGACTCCAGTGTTGATAAATGGTCGAGTATTGCTGGCAAATTCACCATTATTTGTTGATATGCATTTTTGAACGGCAGACCTCGCTGTTATCTTGCCTTTTATTGGCCAGAATCGCTGTCTTATTGTGTTTAACAGGGCTTGAGCTCCACAATGTTTGTTTTCTTCGTGAACTGTCTTAAATAGCAATTTCACCAGAGGATCATTATAAGGCAATATCATTTGGTATTTCGCATTTATTTGTAGCATAGCATGTTCCAATCTTCCTCCAACGCGAAGAATGCCTTCATCATCCAAAACGGTGATAAACTGCATAGCGAGCTATGCTTATTAATTTGCTTCCCAGTCTTCAATGCATTGATATCAGCTGCAAATTCGGATGATTGTACGGCTTGAACTATTAGACGAAGGGAGTCGTCTAATTCGTTGGGAGACACTGTTATATGTTGAGGCTGATGTGCCTTTTGCATACGTGCATTCCTTGTGAATCTAAGCACGTACGCCAAAATTCTTTGTAACTTCCTGAATGAATTTTTGTGCTCGATTATATGTATTAAATGCATGTCAGAAGTTACTATTGACGTCGTAGCTGCAGTCTTTAACTCCATGCTATTTGTTATATCTTCTTGCGAAGAGAAGAGAATTTGATCGGCCATAGTTCTTCTTTTCCATTAAGAAAAACTGGACCATGAAACTATAATAGGCATTTAGAAAGATCTCCAGCTGATGAAAGTCCTCGGCATAAAATGTCGGCAGGGTTTTCTATTTACTTAACGTGGTTCCATTGTTCTGGCAATGTTAATTTTTGTATGGTGGACACCCTATTAGCCACAAAAGTCTTGTATAAGCTTGATCTTGATATTATCCAGGCGAGTACTATTGCGGAATCAGTCCATAAAAACATCGGATTATTCTGAAGCCTTAGGTCATTCTTCATCCTAGTAGCCAGTTGAGCTGCTACCACTGCGGCACATAGTTCTAATCGTGGTAGAGTTTATTTTTTCAAAGGAGCTACCCTGGATTTAGCACAGATCAGACGTACAACTACTCGTCCATCTTTTCCAATAAAACGAATGTAAATAGCCGCGCCAAAAGCTCTTTGCTTTCACCACAATCGGTGCATGTAGGCCAAGCGGATCAAACAATTTTGCTAGTTTAGACGTAACTAAGCGTTTTGATATGATTTCATTATGATCAATGTTTGTTTTTACACAAAATTGATCAGCTTGCGGCATCCAATATAATCCCAACGTCTTTAATGTTTACGATTCGTTGAGATCCAGGTTCACTTCCCGATCGCTATGTGGTATGTCCTTCTGCAATCTTGGTGTATTGGGTGACCATTTCCTTAAGATAAAACCGTGTTGCTTCAAAATTGTTACTAACTCCTTTTGGATTTCAATAGCTGTACTTAGGCTATCTGCACCCCCGAGACCGTCATCCATATAAAAATTATCTTTCAGAATTTGTGAGCCTAATGGATAACACTCCATGTTTTCGTTTGCAATCTTTATTAAGCATTTTTTAGCCAGATACGGTGCTGAACGTGTTCCATATGTGACCGTATTAAGTTTGTAATAACTGACTGGATGGGATGGATCCTCTCTCCAGATAATTAGCTGATACCTTTGATCGTCGGGATGCATCTGTACATCTTTTCAATATCGGTTGTGAAGACGAATTTTGGCAATGGAAACCTCAGCAAAATAGAAAACAGTTCACTTTGCACGATTAGTCCTGTGTACATTACATCATTTAACGATTGACCTGATGAAGTTTTCGCTGATGCGTCAAATACAACCCTAAGTTTTGTTGTTGTACTATCGGGCTAAGAACACAATGATGCGAAATAAAATATTTAGGATTTGATACGGTTCCCACGTCAATCTTTTACATGTGTCCTAATTGTAAATTTAAATTTAATGTACTGATTTCGGATATGTTCCTTCTGTAGAAGTCGGCGTTCAAGGCTCATAAATCGGTTATAAGCCATTGCATCTGATTTCCCCAATGCTGTTGGAGATTCTTGAAACGGAAGACTGACAATGAAACGACCATTCTGATCCGTCTTAACATGTTGATTGAAGTGAGATTTGCAAAGGTTTTCCAATGGAGACATCACCTTTTCAGTTGATTCCACTTCCTCAAGTTTCCATAATTTTTCAATAGCTTGTTCCAGAGATGTTTCACTAAAAATTGTGCATGTTAGCGCTGCTGATGTGTCGTCCGTTGACGATTGTTGAATTAAACCACCTACAATCCAGCCAAGCGCAGTATTTTGGAGTATGGGTTGATGACCACTTAGTTTCATTGTGCCTGATTGCATTAAACTGAAGTAAAACTCCGCTCCGAGTAAAATGTAAATTTTTCAGTGAACGTTAAAATTAGGGTCTGCTAATGTAATATTCTTGGGAATTTGCCAGTTTTGTATACCAAAATCATGATTTGGTTGTGCAGTTATAATTGTGGACAAGAAAAATGCTTCCAAATTTGTGGAAAATTCATAATTGCTTGATAACATTTGTATGTTTACCCGATGATAAGCCTTCTTTTGAATCCTTCCGACTCCGGAAATAGATAAAGACGCATCCGCTGTTCTAAGTGCCCATTTTTGTATGATCCTTTCCGTCACGATGTTCACTTGCGAACCCGAGTCCAACACCGCTCTAAATTCGCCTGACATACCTTTAGCCGCCTTGAATATGACTCTAGCCGTTGCTAGGATTACATTTTTCTGATCTTCTGCTGATGCTGAAGAAACTGCAGTAGTGTTGACTGGTGCGGTATCGCTTTTTGTTGGTGGCGTTTGATTTGAGACCTTCGGTGACGGTTGAGTCTTTTTTGGCAAATGTAGCAATGTATTGTGCTTATTACTACATATTTTGCAGTTGCCAGAAAAACAAGTTTTTACAACATGGTCCGATTTAAAACAATTTACACATAATTTATGTTGCTGTTTCCATTTCAATCGCTCACCTTCTGTCATTGCCAAGAACTTCTTGCAATGATAAATTGGATGGGAGTCGTTCTTGAATAGTTTACAATTCCTGTGATGAAGTTCCATTTGGTTGACTCAGAATCCGTTCTACTAGAGTGGAAACAAGAACTCGTTTATTGTTATAACTTTCTTGCAGCAACATCCATGCCGTTTTGTAATTATCCTCTGTCAAGGATAGATGACTGATTAGTTTGCCAGCCTCGCCAGATAAATTGGTTTTGAGATACCACATTTTTTGAACACTTGGAAGAGACTGTTTGTCTACTATCTCCAAGAAAAGTTCATAGAACTGACGCCACTTCAAACAATCCCCATTGAGTTGAGGAATTGTTACCTTTGATAGTGGGAGTCAACTGTGTGCTATAATGTAACTCCCCAGTTGAGGTGCAATGGTCACGGTTTCGCTGCATTTGTCTTTCAAGACTGTTAGTTTTATTAAGTTGTCTTGTACCGAATCTTCCAGCATATCGTAGCTTTCTTGACTTAATCCAATTTAATCGATGGATCTTCAATCTGCTGCAATATTTCATCGTAGAACTCCGTTATTTGATTCCATAGCTTTTTTATAGTATCTTCTTTGATGCTATAAAATTGCTTCGGCTGTTCTGCTTCGATTGTGCCCAAACCTTGCAAGGAACGACTAAGGGCACTCATTCGAGCATTTATCATTCTGGCAAGTCCAACAACACGGGAAGGTATATTGTCTCCTGCGACAACTTCGGTCGCTTTCTCTCTCAAGGTGGGAACTGGCTTACTTTTGGCTGACCTTAGTTTCTTCATTTCCGCGTCTATTGTTGAGCTAAACTTCTCTCCAATCGTTCTATATAGATTCCGAGCAATATACGAATCATCCTCTGACAAAGATGGATCATCGCGAATTCTGTTTTCTGCCTTCTCAAAACTCTGCCATAACAGCCTTAGTTCATCAAGTTTGCCCTTGTAGAACTCTTCCGTTCTTCTTTCAAGAGGAGCCTTCTTTATAGTAGAGACGAATTTTTCGAAATTACTGCCTCTTTCTTCTTGCCGATAAATAAGCTCTTGGACCAAATAGCCAATGAACTTATATAAAGAAAATTAACTGTAACAATAAAAGAATCCAAATATGTTATATAATAATGCTGTATAAGCAGTTTAAACAAAATACAAATTAAACACAAGGTTCTTTTTCGAGTGCCAGATTGGGACTTAAACTTTATTTTCATTCTTTCTTAAAATTAAGTTTGTTAAACAATGTATTGAATGCAACGTTAGCATTTTTATTTTTATTACTTCTTAAAGTTAAGTTTCTTAAACTGTAAGCATTTTGTATTTGTTGTTCACACGAATAAATGTCTCAAATGCACTGTAAGCATTTTGTATTTGTTGTTCACAAGAATAAAGGTTTCAAATGTACTGTAAGCATTTTGTATTAAATTTGTTGTTCACATACTTAAGTGTAATCGAACTTGCACGCGCAACAGAAATGAAGAAGTTAACGTTAACTCCTCCCCTCTTTAAACCGAGCGTCCTCGATCGGTCAAAAATATGGAATATGAAAAATTCTTCGTATTCCCGGCAGTTCCGCTACTTCCGGCATAGAAACACGATTGCGTGCCTCATACGGATATGAATCTGCTATAGACGGGGTGAGTATAATTTCTTTTCCCCTTTTGTAGATCTTGGACTTAACAATGAAAACGATTATCAATATTAACGCCAAGGAGGAAAGTCCAAAATTTGTGGTTTGACCGCACTCGTACTTGCCTCCCAATAAATTTATGGCTTTTGTGTTGCTAATTTGAATTTCCTTAATTGACTCTAAAGAGAGCGTCTCTTCTACATTGAGAATAGATTCCTTGGGTTGCAAAATCGCCGGATATGGCTCATTTCAAAGAAGGAATACGATTTGTCGGAAATATTTAATGTTGTGTTGCTGTATTGGATAACGTATGATCCAATAAGTTTTTGTGCAACATCATTTATTAAAATTGTTTCATTAAAATTATTTAACAGGATTACCCCGGGAGAAATTTCTTCGACTGTTGGTACTGTTCTGTTGTCAATTACCGTGCAGTTCGATGTCTTACTGTTTATCAGATTAGAAATACAGGTGTGGTTTTCTATAGTTTCTAAATTTATGTTATTACAAATAGTTATGTTATTGTATTTCATGCATTCTCTCTTAATTCCATACAATTTTAAATTTTGTTTGCACATTAGTACATTTTCGAATTGTAATTTATTAACAAACTTCTCAAATTTTATGGGTTTCAGTAGTAATTTATTACAGACATTGTTGTCTGTCATTGATATGCTAATAATATAAATAATGGATGGATTATTAGGTGCGATTTTTATTTGAGCAAATTCAAAGACTTCTTCTATATTAACAAACGGTATTGAATCTTTTTCAATGATATTTTTAACAATGTTTATCTCGCCAGATGAAAGTATGAATGAATTTACAATTCCTATTTTTCCCAATGGATGGCGTATTGAATATTTACAATTTCTTGTTTTAATATTTCTATTTTAAATTTTATTTTGAACTTAATCTATCTCTGTTTACATCACTGTAATTTATACTTTTTATTATTTCATTAGTTGTTTGTGTTAACTCATTAATTTTTTCAATGGCAATTTGTTAATTACAACTTGTTTATTATTGTTTTCTAGAACTTCATTAGTTTTCTGAGTTATTATTTCAAAATCATCATGGTCTGGATTTCCAGCAATCCATTTCCACTCTGAACCTATAAAATTCAATGATCGTTTATTTTTCACGTTTGGCTTCAAACGATCCAAGTATCCTTGAATCTCTGTCAGCTCATGGGCTAGGAAGGGATGAAGGAAATGGTGTTTGGTTATGTTCTGGGAAAGGATGTTTTGTAGGGAATTTATTGTTTCTTGATATTTGTCGATGTCAATGATATGAATTATCCTGAAGTTACCATCTGGAATTTTTGCAAAACCGGAATCAAACGCAACAATTTGAGAGTATGTATAGTCCAGAATCTTGACATAGGCGGTCGCCCTGGCGAACAAAAATCTGAAAATATTTGATTTCTTAATTTCTGATATTGTTATTGTGTACGGTTTTCCCTGACTCTGTAATAACAGTTGTATTCTGGTTTTCTTTTACTATTTCCTGTCTGTATGCTTTACTTAACTTTGTCCCAAGTCTCCTATTCTCTTTTACGAATATGATTTCTCCTGGCGTGTAGGTTTTTGGTTGAGTCCTTTTCTTATTGTGATAGTTAATATCTTCTGCTTGTTTTTCTTTAAGCCTTTGGACAATTTCGGATCTTTCTTTCTCTATATCATCCTGACTCATGTTTGTCCTTTTTCCAAGAAATGCTTCAACTGGTCTCTTTTGAATGCTTGAGTGTATTGTGTTATTATATTCGTAAATGGATCTATGTAAAAGCTCTGAGAAGGATTTGTGTAAGTTCTGTGCTTTTAGACATCGCATTATCTCTGACAGTGTAGAGTGGAACCGCTCAATTTGCCCATTTACAGTACTACTGTACGGCGGGATTTTGAACAATTTGATGTTGTACTGATTTTCTAACATGAAAACTATTGCTTTGGAATTAAAAGATCTTTCGTTGTCGATAACTATTATTTCAGGAATTCCAAAGGATATGACTAATTCCCTAAGTGGTTCTTTGATGTCTTCTGCTGATCTTGATTTCAGGATTTTTGCTTGAGCGTATTTAAAAAACTTGTCTATAGCCGTCAATACGGATGTCTCTCACTAACAAAAAGTTACATTTGTTTAACTGTACTTTAAGGTTATGTGCTTCTAAAACATTGAAGATCTTTGTCAAGCTATCAAAATGTTCCTCCAAGGATGTTGAGAAAACTAGTATATCATCCATATAAATTACGCAAATTTTATTAATATAGTCCCTTAAAATATGATTCATCATTCTCTGAAAGTTAGCAGGTGCATTTTTCAGACCAAATGACATTCTGATAAACTCAAAATGATCCATTGGTGTAGAGAATGCTGTTTTCGGTATATCCTTTTCATCCATCATTATTTGATGAAAGCCTTTTGCTAGGTCTATAGTTGAAAAATACTGGGCTCTTCCCAATTTATGAAATAATGAATCAATATTCGGCATGGGAAATTTTTCATCTACTGTAACGGAATTAAGTTGACGGTAATCAATGACTAAACACCATTTCGGAATACCATCATCTCCAGATTTTTTGGGAACTATCCAAAGTGGTGAGTTATAAGGCGATTTACTCGGTCTTATTATTCCCTGGTCTAACATTTCCTTAATCTGCCTCTCAATTTCCTTTTCATGGATTTTTGGGTATCTATATATTTTTGAGTATATCGGTTTATCCGATGTATTAACGATTGAATGTTTTATTTCGGTAGTCATGGGTAAAATTTGTCCTTCCAAATAGAAAGTGTTTTTAAATTTACTTAAAAACTTATCTAAACTATTTTCCTCTTCAATGTTCATATATTCAGGTACCCTGATTTTACAAGCTTCAATATTTTCAATTTCTAGAACAGTTATTTCGTCATAACTTATTTTAGGGTGATCAGGAATTAAAGATATTGACGTATTATTGATGACAAGTGTTTTGTTTAAAAAAACAATTATAGCCCCTATTGGTACCAGAACGTTATTTCCTATTATACAATCAAAATGTCTATTTTGCATATCTATCAATTTAATAGATATATTTTCACCGATGTTCCACAAGAGTTCAATAGACTTGTGGAACATCTACTATTATTTCTTCCTTTATGGTTCTGGTACCCGTAAGGGTATTTATTTTTAAATTGTATTTTATATTTTGCTTTGAAGCAATTGCCCCAAAAACCTAGTAATCGCCCAATGTGGTAGCAGCACCACAGTCAATCAGGCATCTTACCTTTAACCCATTGGTAGTCAATGGAATTATTGGTAAGTAGGATCTTGGGGCTGCGAATGAAAATTTTCGCCGCCATTTATATTGCCTATATCCATCGGTTCATGGTTTTGATTATTGTAATTATTGTTGTTTGCATTAACATATCTATTATTATTGTTAGAAGTATTGTCATTTTTAAAATTCTTGTTATTATAATTATTTCCTTTCTTTGCTTTAAATTTTTTATTGCTATTATTGGTATAATTTTTGACACGTATGTCCTTTAGGAGATCGTTTTACGTAAAATACGCTATGGCCAAATTAAAATCATCTATATTATTTTGAATTAATAAAGTTCTTATGTAGAGTGGTAAATAGTCTAAGTACATTTTAAATATATTCCTCCTATTTTCTACAGGAGTGAAAAGTTGATTATCAGGATTTAAGGAGTACTTAGTATTCATTTTATGTAAAATATTTAATGGTTTGATATGTAATTCGTCAATATTATAAGCACTCTCGGTAAGCGCCTCATTCCTTAGTTTAAAGAAAGATTCTTTTACTCCGAATTCCTCCTTCAGCTTTGACAGGATCTCTTCCCATGATGGATTTATGAGCGTTTCTACGGCATGGAGAGACTTTCCTTGTAAACGGTTGGCGAGTATGTTTCTTATCACTTGCTTATGTTCTTCGAGTACTAGGGATAATACGATGTTTACATCTCTTATGTAGTTTGATATTAGGTATTCGTTGTCACCATTGAAGATGGGAATATTACGGGCTTCTCGGAGGCCCTCTGCTAGTGAAAGAGACATGTTTTTTTATAGTTTGATTTGTAGAGTGGTTTTTGGGTTTTTAACTACACTTTTTAACTCCAAAAAAAATTATATTGAATATTTTCCTTTTATTGTTATCACGATGTTTATGTTGTTAAGTTTTGTTTTGTTATGTGATTTTTCGATATTCCGAAATTTATAAAATGTACAGTTTAATGCTTCATTATTTAGTAATTATTATTATTTTTTTATGTAATTGGAAGACAGAAATATATTCTCCTTTCATTTTTATTTTATTTATGAGGTTTTTCCTCTATTATTCACAGTTTGGTTTTGGAACACAGAAATATATTTTCTTTCATTATTTATTTTTTCACACTATGAGATTTTCTCCTATTTATTACAGTTTGGCTTTTCGTTAAAACAGTTTAAATTAACAAAATATATTTTTTATACAAAATATTTTATCCACACACTAGTTTCGGATTTTCTTTTTTTCACAAAGGGAACTAAAGTCCTTTTTAAGGATTCAGTTTTCCACTCTGAATCCTACCGACTGCGCCAGCTTTGTTATCCTGATTCAGGGTTAAATAAAAAAACTACACCAAAATTTAGTTTTGATATTTTAATTTTTAGATGCGGTATTCACAACCGTCTTTTTAATAGTTCATTTACAGACTAACTTAAAAAATATTTTTCAAAGGTTTCATATGCGGCTAAGTAAATGATCTCAGCTTTGATGGAAGCCACTGATGGTGGTCTTCCATTAATTCATAAACAAAAGTATTGAATGCAAAATAAAATGAAATTAAATAAATATTGCAACAATGTATATTGTGGGAATTGCTACAGTGTTGCAAGTACATTGTTGCACTTTGTATGTTTATAAGTGCATAGGCGAATGTACTGGAGCCGTTATATGGGTTACGCGGTAGTAATTTTATCAAATGCATTCATCCACTTTGAGATATTGTACTCATCATCTCCGCTGAATTTCTCTACAACATTCTCGATGTCTACGAAACTTACCAAAAACTAACGGCTTTTCCGTTTTTGTTTCCAACTCATTTATTTCAAAGTGAACATGTAGCAAGAGCAATGTCGTTTGCAACCTTTCTTTTTTTCGTTCGTCATTAGCCGTACTTGCTTTGTTGAATATACCCGCCTGCTCATGTGTCTGCTTTGGTTTGTTTCGCCGTTGCACTAGCTAGAAAAATATCCTTAAACTCCGGATTAAATAAAACAAGAAAAAATCACTTTTGATGTTTTATTATTTTTATTAAGCGGTATGGACAACCGACTTTTAATGAGTACATTAACAGACTGACTTAAATCATTTTACTTCTTTATAAATATATTTCCATCGATAATTAAGCAGCTGAGTAAACAATCTTATCATAGATGCATAAATAGGCAATGGTTTGTTAGCATCTGAGGGTCTAGCAATTTATAAACAAAGGCTTGAATGATCTGTTTTGCAGTTCTAGCCACTGATGGTGGCATTCTAATGTAAATTGCATTAGAAATTTAATTATGCACTTTGTGTGTTTATAAGTGCATAGTGTTATTTTACAATTTTTGACCTTTATTAAATAATGTCCTTTTAATCGAAGAGAGAAATTTGAACATACATAAAATAAATCATTAGAGTTTGTGACAATTAGATTACCAACATCTATTTCGTACATATCTTTTTTTTACATTTCATATTTAGCTTTAAAAAAATATAATGTTCACTTAGGTTTCTCACCTTTACTAGCCTACATGAATTGATGACATCTGAGTTATTTTCCTCGGTTGAAATGGAGTTTCAAGACCTCTTTAATCCTGCCCCACGATTGTTTGGTCCTAGTTGCTTTATTAAATATGAATGCGTTCCCGCTGAATACGTTCACTATAATTTGTAAATGTCCAATTAGGATATTCTATATTCGTCACAAAATATGAAAACAACCAAATGTATTTATTTCTTTATGTTCGTTTTCTTTATTTATGGTTATTTCGCATATTTCGTGACGATGTGGTGGGCCTAAATGCCCTCAAATTTGCCAGCGTTCCAATGTCTTCGAATTCCGGCGGCATCTTGCTAACGAGCCCGAGGATGTCCAACTGCGCTTCAGAAGGAGTTGGAGCCGGACCACTACGGGCTGCTGAGGGGGCATTCTGCGTAGGGCGCCTCCGAGCAGCATACGCGTACGATAGCTCCGTAGCAATGAGGAAAGGTATTCAGACCTCGCTGACACCTTCGCCTCCTTCTCGGTCTTCCTCTGCTGCCTATAGGCGAGAATAGCCATCCTTTTAGGGCAGGACAGCGAGCCGACAGAATGGCTTTCAGTGCCACAGTTCACGCACTTAATCACCGCGCGAGTTATAATTCCGGAGAAAAAGAAACAAAATTTGATCATAGGTTTCTGATAGAATTTGAAACTAGTGTGTACTTCCCGTTTTTCTTTTTCTGCCTCGCTGTTCTTTCTTGAATTCTGTCCGTCATTTTTGTTGACTACTGAATTTTAGAATAATGTCTATCATTTTTTCGTCGCCGTTTAGGTGTGCTCTCAATGATCCGTCTATTTTTCCTATCATGATGTTCACAAGGTCACGATCGACACACAGAGGTGAGTAGATCTCTGGCTTTGTGGCATCGAAGTCATATATCTGCTAGTTCACATTTAGATTTTTCGAAGAAACTAAATAATTCGCATAGATTTCTTACTTTAACTAGTCTACAAGAGTTGAATATGTCAGAGTATGTTTTCCTGGGTTTTAGATGACGTTTCAGAACTTCTTTGATATTGTCCCACGTTGCTTTTGGTCCCAATTGTCTGATCAAGTAGGAATAGTTGCCGTTAATTTTTTCGTTGACGATGATTAGTAGGCCGTACTCTATCAGTTTGGCGTTGGTACTGCATAAGTTGATTGTATTTTCGGCAGACGATACAAACTGGATGAAGCTGTCTGGCTCCAATGGCTTCAGCCGTCTAAATTGTTCTATGATGTCTCTAGGGGATAAGGTTAAGTCATTAGCTTGATTGTTGTTTGGATGTTGTAGGGCTTGTTGTTGGAGTTGTTGCTCTAGAATCCGTCGTTCTTGTCGAGCGATCACTTGCTGGAATTTGTTGATTTGCTCGTTAAGTTCATCCATGTCATCAAGGTTTCGATTTGCGTCAAAATTGTGCATAAATAACAGTAGCTGCTTTATGGCTCGATGGTAGACCTCAGCATCGCCGTGACCTCATTCACTCCAACGTTATAGGTGGTGATGGGCGGCACTGCCGAGTTGCCCACCCTACCGCCGTTCGCCAGACTAGATGCAAGCCCAGCCGATGTCGCACTCGCCGGGCCGCCTTCTTCCCGGTTCTTTCCCTCCAGTAGCCTTAGGAGCAGGCTTCGATCAGGCCTTCGTCGATTTAGACAGGACCTTAGCAACGTTCTTCGCCGCCGCCAATGTTGAGCAACCGTCCCACTGTGGGCGAAATGGACGATCTAGCGTCGTTTAATTCAATTTTCAAAGTGTTTAATTGCGCCAAAATTGTATCTCTATCGATTACTACTATCCCACTGATCTAATATATCGATTCTATTCTGATTGATATGATCTAGTTGAACAGCTGTGAGCTGTCAAACACAACATATGTTTCAGCCAATGCATAACTAAGCTTCAACACGTGTTTTCTTTGCATTGCCAAATTTTCTCTAAAGTTGCATTTGTCTCAATTAAGTGAATGCAAAGTTGATTTATTTATTGTTAGAGGTATGTATTAACTAAAAAAAATTTTGTTTGTGACCTGTGCTTAAGTGTTGTAGAAAAAATATAGTTCAAGTGTACTATACCTCTCATCTGCTTGAAAAAATCCAAAGTAAGACTTCCGTAGACCGGAACTTCTGATATTCGTGTGTATTCGCGCTAGAATGTGTTTTTTTAAATTACTATGTCGTCTTGTGATTGTAAAATGTCCAAATGATCTGCAGCCACCTGCAACTTTACATGATATTGCATTTTTTAGGAAAAATGTCGATGCTCAGACGAGAAGTTTATTTACTATGGCGCAACGAGTCTATGTCTACTAAAAAATTTTCTGTCATTGAAACTCATATATTTAATAATATTATTAATATTAACATGTGCGATGCTAATAAATTTCATCTAATAATAAAAAAATAGAAAATTTATAGCAAAATTGGCTGAGAAATGGAAATTCGATCCTAGAAGCAGCCACAAATTTGAAGAAAACAACAAGTAGTGGTTAGACGGATAACTTTTATTAGTTAATCCACTGACTAATCGCGGAACACCCGATAAGAAGTTTGACGAATATTCCATCAAAACGAAACTAACATGTTATCCAAATGGAGTCCAATTTACGAACTATTCAGCTCAAGTGCCTCTAAAAGATATGGTAGATCATATTGTTACGCGCCTCGAAGAAGCTCATTCTTCTATCAGAATTTAATGTTGGTGAACGGAGTGAGCAGAATCTCATTTTTTGCGGGCTCAAAGTCGATATTGAATCTTTTAGGCAATACCGCAGAACTTACAGACCGCAGAACTTACTGTATCCTTGGTTTTATATGCGGTGTTCCATACATAAAATCTTAATACATGGAGCCGATATAATTAAAGTATCACCACTTCAATTAGGAAAAATGTCGGAAGAAGCGTTAGAAGCCCGGAGAAGATTACCGCAATTTCCGTGTGCACCATACGCGAAAGACATCCCGATTAAATAAATGAAAGACTTAATGCATCCACTTTTGTGTTTATCAGATCCCTTGATTTCAAACTTAGGCAAACCACAAGGCAAACAAAAAAATGTGTATCCAAATCGGAATAAGAAACTATTATTACAATAGTAATAATAGTTTCATATTTCGATTTGTATTTTTTCCTTTTTTTTTGTATTTATAATTAAATGTTTGTTATGAAAACAATTGAAATGTATGAAGTCTGAATAAGGCCAAAAATATTGTTAAAAAAATTAATAAATAAATGTTTAAAAAATGTTTTTATTATTAAAGTTTAATATATTTTTAGCCCCAAAGAATGAGAAACATTAAATATTCCAACTTAATCATGTTTTCCTGAATGAAATAAACAATGTCTAAAAAATTAAAAAATTGCAACTTTAAAAAAAAATATATATATATATATAAATTAAATTTTAATTGTTTTTGGTTTAAATCTGTAGCTTTATCTATTTTCAACTAAAAAAAAATATTACAAAAAATAAAAAAACAAAATCCCTAAGCGCTATTAATTAAACGCCGCTAGATGAGTCTTTTCGCCCACTGTGCGTCCGTCCCTTCCACCTCTATCGACAAGTCGAGGTAACAAGCCGCATAGGCCGCCCTCAGATTCGCCGCTACTAACTGGTGTCGGCCTCACCAACAATTTTATGCCTAACAATGTGTAGAATTGTGAAATATTTGGTTGTTCCCCTTTGTGACTCATAAATGTTCATGATCCTATCAACAGCCTTTCTCCACGAACTAAATTCTCCTGGCTTGCCCGAGAATTCCCTTAACGTTTTCACTATGTTTGGTATTCTCTCTCCTTCTGAGATATCCCCAGATCCTTCTATGACGACATTCTTAATGGCGGTAACATCCTCCCCATGTTTGAGAAGGTTTGCCACCGTCTCACTTATTATTCGCTTCACCTCATTAGTCTGCGTTTCCGGAAAGGGATTAAACCTTCCGGGAACTTCCCCAGAAGACGCAGATGTCTGTTGTAAATTTAGATGCCACACTCTATTTTTTTAACTTAATCTAACATTTCATATTTCTTACATTTGTTAATTTCTGTTAAACGCACACTTTTTTTGTTTTACCTTACTCTAACATTTTTTTCTTCTTACTTTTGTTATTTTTGTTAAACGTATTCTAGCACAAATATTATTTTTTTGTAAATTAGATATCACAATTTCACTTTCTGTGTTATTCCTTATTTTGTTTAATCTTATTTTAACATTTCTTCTTTTTTTACTTTTGTTAAATTTATAGTAACTTACTAATAATAATTTGATCATTTCCCTTCTATCCCGGTAGTTCTTACGTAACTTTCTTTTCGTACTCCTACTCAGGAACGGTTTTCGTACCGGCTATTGGGATGTGATTATCCTTGTGGTTGTTGGGTCCTAGGATGTGTTAATCCTTGTAGTTGTTGGATTCTAGGATGTGTTAATCCTTGTGGTTGTTGGGCGCCAGTTAATGTTAGTAGTGATTGTTTCAATTTCGATAGCTGACAATATGAATGAATTTACATCGTTT